>NC_037673.1:18160344-18204666 GCF_003255815.1 Theropithecus gelada
ATGCTGCTATAAAGACACATGCACACGTATGTTTATTGCAGCACTATTCACAATAGCAAAGACTTGGAATCAACCCAAATGTCCATCAGTGACAGATTGGATTAAGAAAATGTGGCACATATACACCATGGAATACTATGCAGCCATAAAAAAGGATGAGTTTGCATCCTTTGTAGGGACATGGATGCAGCTGGAAACCATCATTCTTAGCAAACTATCACAAGAACAGAAAACCAAACACCGCATGTTCTCACTCATAGGTGGGAACTGAACAATGAGATTACTTGGACTCAGGAAGGGGAACATCACACACCGGGGCCTATCATGGGGAGGGGGGAGGGGGGAGGGATTGCATTGGGAGTTATACCTGATGTAAATGACGAGTTGATGGGTGCAGCACACCAACATGGCACAAGTATACATACGTAACAAACCTGCACGTTATGCACATGTACCCTACAACTTAAAGTATAATAATAATAAATAAATTATAAAAAAAAAAAAAAAAAGAAAATGTGGCACATATACACCATGGAATATCATGCAGCCATTAAAAAGGATGAGTTCACGTCCTTTGCAGGGACATAGATGAAGCTGAAAACCATCATTATTAGCAAACTAACACAAGAACAGAAAACCAAACACCACATGTTCTCACTCATAGGTGGGAGTTGAACTATAAGAACACATGGACACAGGGAGGGGAACACCACACACTGGGGCCTGATGGGAGTTGGGGGGCCTAGGGGAGGGATAGCATTAGGAGAAGTACCTAATATAGATGATGGGTTGATGGGTGCAGCAAAACATCATGGCACATGTATACCTAAGTAACAAACCTGCACATTCTGCACATGTATCCTAGAACTTAAAGTATATATATTTTTAAAAAGTATATAAAGGAAAACAGAAAAAGGCAAATTATGCACAAGAATAAGTTTGGGCTGAAATATCTATCAAGTATTATACTCACTACCTGGGAAATGGAATCACCTGTATTGGAGACCTCAGCATCATGTAATATACCCACGTTAACAAATCTGCACTTGCAGCCTCTGAATCTAAAATATAAATTGAATTACTTTTAAAAATTACGTACAATTTCAAATGTTTATATTTCATTATAAGAGTCATTGGAAATAACTTCTATTTAGTGTAACTATTGACGTTATTTTTATCATTTTTAAGTAATTAGAGTAATTATTGTCAGTAATCAGTAACAGCTTAACAAAGGTAACTTTCACCCAGATGAACTACATTTCCTGTGAAGAATAGTACACTATAACTCAGCAGGGTGTTGCTTCGGATCAATTGAATTTTAAAGAAACATATAATTTACTCTCCTTATTGCTGTACCCTTTGAAAACATTACTCCATAAATTCATAGTATATAAAAGAAGGGGCCGGCGCGGTGGCTCAAGCCTGTAATCCCAGCACTTTGGGAGGCTGAGACGGGCGGAGCATGAGGTCAGGAGATCGAGACCATCCTGGCTAATACGGTGAAACCCCGTCTCTACTAAAAAATACAAAAAACTAGCCGGGCGAGGTATTGGGCGCCTGTAGTCCCAGCTACTCGGGAGGCTGAGGCAGGAGAATGGTGTAAACCCGGGAGGCGGAGCTTGCAGTGAGCTGAGATCTGGCCACTGCACTCCAGCCTGGGTGACAGAGCGAGACTCCGTCTCAAAAAAAAAAAAAAAAAAAAAAGAAAAAAAAAAAAAAAAAAAAAAGGAAGGCCCTTAATTATTTCTCACTTGGCAGAACTTAGGAATCATTAATTGCTAAAGTCCTGATGCGAAATTTATGTTTCTTTTTAAGATCCTCAACTCAGTTCAAACACGTCATTTTAATTAATATTTGACAACATCTTAAAATGTTTATATAGCCAGAAGAGATAATTTTTAATAGTTCAATAGTCAGAGACAACTGTGTCTACTCATCTCCATGTTCCATATTAAATGCATAACCTAATAATTTGATCAACCAATCATGAACTTACGGAACCCTAGGTTTTCACTTTGACAAATGTCATTTTTGCTTGAGAACATTCACTTATCTTCGCTGTAGATTATGTTGCTGAACAATGGGAATTTATTTGTTTGTCAAGAATTATTTATTAAAGGGTCTCCTTGGTTTCTCCTGAAACTAGAGAGAAAATTTGGCATGCAGGCCGATGGTGGATGAGCCCAGCTGAATACAAAAGAGGAAGGAGTGACATTCACAATGTTTACTGTGTAGTTACTGTTGCTACAGCAGTTTAGGGTGTTTGTGGACCTTTTAAGAAGCGTTCAGAATGCCTTATAGGACTGTACACTGGAAGCAGAGGAGGAATGCATTATTTACCACTGGCTTTCTTTCTCAGTTGAGAGATGTACCCAACGGCATGTCAGTCTAAAAAAAAAAAAAAAAAGACAGAAGAGAAAAATACGTCCTAATTTAATGAATTTATCAGAAGTAGGCAAAGATGATTATAGCCCTGATACACACCTACAGCAAGTCACAGATACACCTGAAGAGAGGAGGGTGAGAACAAGCTTCTTTTAGCAAAGAGCAGAGGTTCACACAAACTGCTTGGAAACAGAGTTTGTTGATTTTAGAGGCTCAAAGCCAGAGCTTGCATCAGTTTCTTGGTGGAGACGCCGTTACTGAGCCAGTATTCTTATGAGAGCATCTTATCTGGATGACTGCAGTCCAAATGAATGTTTAGTGATAAACTTGGTCACAGAGATGTATACACACATGCAAAATGTAGGTCATAAGAAGCATTAAATATATAAAAAATATCAAGTGGTTTCTGGTGGAGTTATTTTCGAAAGTCCTTGAGACAGTCTTATCTCAGACATGCAAGCATGGGCCTTCCTTTTTTGTGCTTTTCCGGCTCAGATTAGAGTCTTACAGACATGACTCGGTCCTGGGATCTGAAATTTGTACAGGTGCTAACTCTTCTACCATCCAGAGGATGCTTTTCCGGGCCGAGTGAGTTCTTCCAGCATTGAGGAAGACCCCAGGGCAGACAGCAGAAAGGCAGGGCATTTGCACCATAACTGTAGGTAGAATCAAAGGGGCCAGGGAACATAAAAGCTGGGCTCCACAGCTGCATACTATATAATATAAGGAAACCACTGCATGTCATGCACGGTTCTAGGACCTTGGAATTAACTGGACAATTGAATGCTAGGAGTTAAAAGTGAAGAGACATAAGGTACAGTCACTAACCTTAACGAGTTGAGAAGCAAGTGCATGATTAAGCAAAGATAGCTCTCCATTTGAAGAAATCAAAAACAGTGCAAGAAACTTTAGTCTTAGTATAAAATGAGTGATTTAGACAAACGTAGAAGTTCATTTATTTAAAGGTTCATCCCCTAACCAGTTGTAACCTCCTTGTAAGCAGGGGACATTTAAAGCTTTGTATTGTAACGGTTAAGCACAAGGCATGTAGTCACTGGATAAGTCCATGTTTCAAAAAGAAAGAGAGAAAAACAAGGAAGACAAAAGAACCAGTAAAGTTTAAAGCAGTTCAGAAAAAGACACTTAGGGAAGAGCTTTACAACACATAACAAGTTGGAAAGTTATCTGTGCAATAATATTCAGGTCTGTTTGCTAGACTGGTTTATTATTGCCTAACATAACATTTTAGAAAAAAAAAGTGCAATGTATTAACAAAAGGAAGGCAAACATTTTTAACTGCCTTCAAAATGCAAATCAAGAATAGTTCATTTCATTACATTTGAAAGGAAAATTTTAATAAATTGAATTAAATTAATGTTGTAACTAGATTTTTATTTGATTACTATAAACAATATTGATTCATGAAAAAAGCTGTTCCATGCTATTACAACCAGAAGTGAGTTTATTCTTGAAATATATTCTAGAAAGAATTTATTTGGCAGATCATCTAGAGACTTTTCAGCTTGTAGAGAACTAGATTTGTAAAATCAAAGTCTGTGTCAAGTGCTTTCTTATATCCAAGGAGTAAACATTTAAAATACCTGTAAAGATCAAAGGCTGTAAAAGTAAAAGCTTACAGAATCCAAGCAAATGACGTAAACATGTGATTTGGGCCAGGTGCAAACAATACCACATGATTGACTCTTTAGTTAATTGAAAAATGCATGGCCTTCTAAGGACAGCCATTCAAATTACACTAAAGAAAGCATTATGGTGGTCAAAAACAAAACAACCACAACAACAAACAAACAAAAATAATTTTGTGCACCTGAGCATCAGTTATCTCCAAGTGCATTATGTAGAAAACAATCACACAACCTCAGTGATGTATTTCAATAAACAGTTACTTAATTTATACATCTAGGGGATTCCCCTGATTTCAGTTGGGTTCACTCACGTGTCTTTGGTCGACTCATATCTATGGATTACCTGTCTTTCAAATGACCTAAGGCAGCCTTGTCTGGCAAGACTAGAGAAATACAGTATGAAACAGTTATGATTTGTCATCCTCCAGCAGATAAGCCAGTCAAGAGAGGCAAAAGGGAAAGTGCAAACACCACAAGCACTTTGTCAAGCCTCTACATATGTCATATATACAGTCCTCCTTCAGTATCCACGTGGTATTTATTCCCCGTCCCCCACAGATTCCAAAATTTGTGGATGCTCAAGTCTCTGATATAAAATACCATAGTATTTGGTATAACCTACACACTTTAAATCATCTCTAGATTACTTATAATGCCTAATACAAATAGTTGCTGTACTGTGTTTTTGTTTGTATTTTTATTGCTATACTTTTTTTTTCTTTTTTATTTCAGAATATTTTCTATCTTAGTTGAATCCTCAGCTTCGGAACCCAAGGAATGGAGGGTCAACCCGCCTAAGCTATTACATTGGTTTAAGTTCATTATATGACTAAACTCAGAATCCAGGTCTGCAGAAATAGACTCAGTCTCTTAAGTGAGAGAAACTGAAAAGGTACATAGCAAAAACAGGCATAAAGAAGAGGGATGAAGAGACTTTGCCATCATTTCACTCAATCTACTATACCTTGCATGTTATCACTAATAAAAGATTATCCATCTTTGAACTCTGCTATAGGCTAGAATTGTGTAAACTGAAGAATCATATATATCCTTGATTAATGATCTGTAATCACTTGAAAAGTCAGAACCAGATAAGCTGTTGCTGTTAAAATTTTAATGATTATATATACATGATTTATAATGGAATCTGGTTCTTTTATTTATAAACTATATATAATTACTCAGACTCTATTCTTTCTTTATCTCCAGTATTTACACATGCAGTTTTCATTATGTATTTTAGATCTTGATAAGTAAGTCTGTTTTTGTCTTAGGGCTAGGAGAAAATAAGAGAATTAGTGAAATTTATTCACTTCTATAGACAAATGGTCAAGAAATTCATGGCTCTATTGCTGATAAAAACAAACACACACGCAAACAAAAACAAATTGTAAAATTCATTTGCTACAGCTCATCGAAACTTAACTTTTAGGGCACCCAGACATGTGTCTATGTAAGACTTGTCTCGCTGCCCTAGCATGTGTGAATGAGAATTGTATGTTTATACTTGTGTCTTCCTAACACACAGGAGTATTAATTGGATTTTCAGTTAGTGTTTGCTGAACTGCATTAGCTAAATTGTGATGGTGTGTCCAGAACTGGTGGGTTCTTGGTCTCGCTGACTTCAAGAATGAAGCCGCGGACCCTCATGGTGAGTGTCACCGTTCTTAAAGATGGTGTGTCTGGAGTTTGCTCCTTCAGATGTTCATATGTGACCGGAGCTTCTTCCTCCTGGTGGGTTTGTGGTCTGGTTGGCTTCAGGAGTGAAGCTGCACACCTTCGCGGTGAAAGTAACACCTCATAAAGGCAGTGCAGACCCAAAGAGTGAGCAGCAGCAACATTTATTGCAAAGAGCGAAAGAACAAACTTTCCACAGTGTGGAAAGGGACCCCAGCCGGTTGCCCCTGCTGGCTAGGGCAGCTGCTTCTATTACCTTATTTGGCCCCACCTACATCCTGCTGATTGGTCCATTTTACAGAGAGCTGATTGGTCCGTTTTGACAGGGTGCTAATTGGTGCATTTACATGTCCTGAGCTAGACACAGAGTGCTGATTGTTATATTTACAATCCTCTAGCTAGACATAAAAGTTCTCCAAGTCCTAACCAGATTAACTAGACACAGAGCACTAAATGGAGCATTTACAAACCTTGATCTAGACACAGAGTACTGATTGGTGCATTTACAACCCTCTGGCTAGACATGAAAGTTTTCCAAGTCCCCACCGGACTCAGGAGCCCAGCTGGCTTCACCTAGTGGATTGGGAGCCAGGGCCATGGGTGGAGCTGCCCACCAGTCTGCACTGCTCAGATCTTAGGTGGTTGATGGGACCGGGCACTGCTGAGCACGGGGGCGGCACCAATCAGGGAGGCTCAAGCCGCGCAGGAACCCACTGCGGGGTGGGTGGAGGGGCTCCGGCATGGTGGGCTGCAGGTCCAGAGCCCTACCCCATGGGGAGGTGGCTGAGGCCTGGCGAGAATTCAAGCCAGGGCGCAGGCAGTCCGGCAGTGCTGGGGAACCTGGCACACCCTCTGCAGCTGCTGGCCCAGGTACTCAGCCACTCGCTGCCTGGGGTCAGTGGTGCCAGCCGGCAGGCTGCTCCAAGTGCAGGACCCGCCAAGCCTGTGCCCGCCTGTGAGCACCCGCGTGCAGCCCCAGTTCCCACCGGCGCCTCTCCCTCCACACCTCCCTGCAAGCAGAGGGAGCCAGCTCCCACAGTGCGGTGGTGAGCTCCCACAGCCCAGAAAGGGGCTCTCACAGTGCATGGTGGGCTGAAGGGCTCCTCAAGCGCGGCCAGAGTGGACGCTGAGGCCGAAGAGGCCCCGAGAGCAACGGCTGCTAGCACATTGTCACCTCTCAATGGTGTAAGACAATTAGTAATTCTCTGGTGATTCATATATTGTTTAAAAACTTAGCTAAAGAAAGAGAACAGCATGCATAACCCCTTCCTTTTAATTTGCCATGATTCAGTTTGACAAATTTTTTCCAGATTTTATCAAAGACAATGGTGAAAAAATGAGAGGATAAGATGAGACTAAAATATAAAAGTTAAGAGATAAGAAGTTATTTTTGTAGTTTCAACATAAAAGGTAGTTGCCTAGGGCTAGGTTGAAGGCGTTCAAATATGTGTTCTTCTCTATGCTCTGGCCAATGCTCTTCTGTATTGAGTGTGTGCATCTAATTTTGTTTTTTAACAAAACTTTCGCTTTTTTGTTTTGGTTTTGTTTTTTTCCCGAGATGGAGTCTTGTTCTGTTGCCCGGACTGGAGTGCGATGGCACAAATTCAGCTCATAGTAACCTATGCTTCCTGGGTTCAAGTGATTTTCTTGCCTCAGCCTCCCGAGTAGCTGGAATTACAGGCACCTGCCACTATACCTGATTGATTTTTTGTATTTTTAGTAGAGACGGGGTTTCACCATGCTCGCCAGACTGGTCTGGATCTCCTGACCACGTGATCAGCCCACCTTGGTCTCCCAAATTGCTGGGATTACAGGGGTGAGCCATCGTACCAGCCCTTTTTTTTTTTCTTTTCTTTTCTTTTCTTTTCTTTTCTTTTTGAAACAGAGTCTCACTTTGTCACTGAGGCTAGAGTGTACTGGCGCGATCCCAGCTCACTGGAACCTCCGCCTCCCAGGTTTAAACGATTCTCCTGCTTCAGCCTCCTGAGTAGCTGGGACTACAGGCGCCCGCCACCACGCCCACCTAATTTTTATATTTTTAGTAGCTTCTGCCAAAAGGTTCTGTATAAATCTGATGGTGGATGATTCTACTCTCAGGCTGGTTAAACCTTCTCACAAGCCATATTCAACCAAAGGAAGAACTTATTTCTTTTTAGCCAGAATAACTACTAAGAATAAATTATTTTCATAAACTTAATATTCTGGTTACTCTAATACTGTCATCTCTAATAAACTTATAAGATAAATTTGAAATATTTAAATGTGATAAATGTGTAACATATCCAATGTATCATGTACCATTCATAAGACATTCAGTTCTTAAAATTATTTAAGACCACTATAAAAGCTATATGTTAATAAATTATAATAAACTAAGCAGAGCCTATATCACCATTGTCATATATGTTGTTCTATGCCTGTTGAGATGAATATCTATTATTCTGTTTTTAATGAATATATTATCACAAGTGTGGGGAGTTTAAACATTAAGATATAAAACCTGACTTAAATCCACAAAGGAAAGAAAACATGAATTCTTTTTGCACTTTGAATTGCATGCTTAAGAGTAACATTCGTCTTAATAATTCAGTACGTAAAAGTGTTTGGTAGATGTAAAAATTATGGTTAAATTTTAAGGAGTTTTTTTTTTTTTTAAATTGCATGTATGTTCCCAGGTACAACAAGCACAAATTTAATCACCATCTCTGCAGATGAGAAAAACCCTTTGAAAATAAATAACACACACTGGCAAGATATGGGTTGAGAAAATGGCTAAAGGTTTTTTCCCTTTAAGAGCCTTGACCTCTTACTATTGCTAATAATGATCAACCACTGTGCATTTAACCTTCAGCATATTGCTCCATTACTAAAAACATTTATGTAAAAGTTATTATCAGTTTATTCAATTATATATTTACTTTTCTGGTTATATTTACATTATTGTAAACTATAGAGTAAATAGTTCTAAAATACTGTGAAGACACTGTAGAATTTAAACAAATCACTAAATAATCCACAAGTATAACATCACTGGCTGGATATGCACAGGTCGAGTCCCTGACCTCTTGGTGGAATTTTTCTGGCACACGCACTCGAGAGTCATCAGCCAATCCCTTTCCAAAAGACGTGGCTAAACCTAAAAGACCGTTTCAAGGACCTGTCTGCTTCCTTGACCTAATTGCACTTACAATCTTCAGACTGTTTTGCTTTTGTGATGGCTACAAGTAACACTGAAATATTGAGGATGGTTAAGCTCTTCCAAGGAAAGGTATCTCAGTGGCATCCATTCAAATGCATTGTTTCACAGGGGATGTATTTTGAGAAAGGGCAGATGGTAGCATTTCCCAGAACATCTGTTACCCATCATTCTTTCACAGAGCAACCCAGATGCTGTTGACAACTTCTATGTAAATCATGCTGACAATTTGTTCGATGTCTTTCCTGCTGAGACTGAGGTTGTCCTGGTCATACCATTTATCAGATATAGGAGATACTGCCATCCCACAAGAACAGTTTCAACTGTGTTTTTGCCAGGGAAAAATAGCAACCGTTAAATCAAAGGAACAATTTATCTACCTTGAAGTTATCTCCGTATTACCTCAAGGATTTCCTACCTCACCTTTCCTAGTCTTATCTAAAGGTGTACATTAGATATTAAATGCTCTGCAAAATAGAAAAATGTTAAATTACTTCCCGATACTTGTCCTTAGCTTCTTTTATTATTATTTGTCAGAGGTAATCATCTCTTTGACCTTGCATTTTAAAGTTACTTTCATCTCAGGGAAATGACATATAAGAGTGAAATTATGCATGCATTGCTGTATAAATGTCAGAATTTTAGTTTGCAAATGCCTGCTATAAAATATTCACAGTACTGAAAGTTGATTTACAACCGATTTCAGCCCATAATCGATTGTATTCTAATTTTGTACCTTATATCTGAGTGCATTTTTCACAATGTTGAAAAGAAAACACAAAGAAATAATTTATTTAATTAACCTACCTATGAAAAATGATAAACTAAAACCATTGGCATTTTTTACATGAGTACAGTTTTTCTAAACAAACCTAATTAGACCATAATACAGGTTATAGAGATGAAAAATATATAATTAATTTTTTAAATACCTAAGCTTATGAAGGTATTATACATAAGCAGATCTTCCTGTTAAAAAATAATAAAGATAAAAGCATAAAAAATGTATTAACTAACTTTAAGTACAAGTTTTACACATCAAATATCCATTTAATTTGCATAGTAAATAAATTTTAATTTGAGATGGTTAATCTGCATTTGATACTAACTGATTATGTCTCAATAATTTTTGTCACACAATAACAGGTTAACAGCACTGGGAAAAATATGTTAGACTATAAAATATTGTAGACATGCTATCTTTTAAAAATTATACATATGTACCTCTAATATAGATAGATGTACACACACAATTGCAACATAAAAACAGTAACTGTTAAATTGGCCTGCCACCTTAATAAAGTGGACTCTGAACATTAATAATAATTTTTACAGTATAAAAGAATGTATAGATAATTTAATGTGGATTCTTTTTCAGACCACCAACCTATTACATTAAAACTGCTTTGGACTAATAGCAATGTTAAATCTCAATTTTATATAAGATGAGGCTCCTTGCCCCATAATTCAGAGAGACCTTTTCTGTGTAAAATGTAATAGAAGTTTAATCAACTTATTGGGTGGTGGATTTTTCTTTATTTCTTTTTCTTTTTTTTTTTTTTTTTTTTTTGTTTTTTTTGAGATGGTCTCGCTCTCTCACCCAAACTGGAGTTTGCAGTTCCACAATCACACCCCACTGCAGCCTTAGCCTCCTGGGTGCGAGTGATACTCTCAACTCTGCCTCTTGAGTAGCTGGGACTATAAGTTCACACCCCATCATTCAGATAATTTTTAAATATTTTTTTTTTTTTGTAGAAACAGAGTCTCACTATGTTGCCCAAGCTGGTCTAAAACTCCTGGGCTCAAGTAATCTTCCTACCTCGAACTCCCAAAGTGCTGGAATTACAGGCATGAGACGCTGCACCTGGACTGAGATTTTTTTTAAAAAATGTTTTTGGCAATGAGTTGTAGGAGGAAAAGAGATTCATGCGTAATTTATGTTTAGTATGTACTTGAATTTGTGTTATACATATATATAACATCTGTAAATAATAGGTATATAATATACTATCTGTCACTAACTAAACGTAAATGATGATGTGATAAGCAAACTTAAATTAAGCAAATCAGTACTTTCTGTATTATTTAGTAATATACTTGTAATGATATTAATTTTCTAACAAAACATCTTAAATATTATAGTACCCAAACAAAGTATTTATGAAGCAACTTTTTATGTGTACTTATCATTTAGGTCAATTATTTAAGTTAATTGGATCATAGAGTTATAAAGGGCCAAGTCTGGGATATTCTTTTCGTACTAGTCAGAGTCAATTAGCTTCAAAACAATAAAATCTCTATGCACTAATGTAAATATATATATATACACACACACACACATACACACATGTGTACACACTCAAACACACTTTTTACACTATCGGATAAAATCAAATAGGTACAACAGAAACTAAGGGGAAGAAAATGTTTTGAGTAGCCAGATTTTTCCAAGTTAATCTATATTAAATATTTCATAAATTGTTTCTGTAGAAGAAAATCACATTATGCAAAATAACTTTGACCTGAAACTCTTAACCTCAGGTTTGTTTTTTTAAGACTGTGGCTCTGCCTGTTAAAATGCAAATCTCATCAGAGCCTTCTAGCTATTGGCAGATTTCATGATGTGGCAAATTAGGTGACCATACATTCTAGCTTGCCCCAGACATCTTAGTAATGGTTGTTTTCCTGCACGGTTAATAATATGACATTCATTCTAAAATGTACAGGTTTGGATGATAAATTATATGGTCACACTACTTACTAACAACTCAAGGGTATCATGGTGGTGAAACAAATCTCAATATCAATTCACATCTGAGAATCTTTTGAAGCAGCTTGGTTTCTGATTTATGAATTACTTATATGGAATGTTTGAGTCAATTTCCCCACAAAGACTTCAGTGACTTGCAGTGTACCTTTAAAAGGAATTACAGCAAAGTCTACTTAATATTAACGTTCATACTGTGATTCTAAAAGAAAACAGCAGTTGCTTCCTCACATACTGGCAAACAGAAAGTCTTACTATTTTTAGGACCATAGAAAGCATTACATAAAGGGAAGTCTGTTTGCAGTTGTAGCTGACGACTTGACTAGTCTCAGATAAAGAGAAAAAGATAATAGATGTGAAAATGTCTAAGTGCCATGTGTTCTTCGCTTCCTGGTTTGTCAGAAGCTTTCACTAGTAAAAATGCAATATTCCAGGAACCTGAGGAGGCTACTAATAGTTCTAAGTTGACCAACAAATGTGTTCTGCTATGAATAGCAAATCACCTCCTTAAAATTTGGTCAACTGCACTGACTTTGTGATAGCTGTATATGAGGACAATCTATCTTATCTCTTTAGATATAGAAATTAAACCTTTTAATTGATTATAAATGGTTGAAATCCTTTGAAAAGCACCCATGTCAATAATTAACTCAATTAGCTATAAAAAGAAGATAGTCATCTTCATTAGTAACTTCTCTCTGTCTGGCCCAATGTTTAATCCATGGACGTTAAGAGCTACATGAAATTCACGTACATCACTTGTATTTCAAGTGTGCTTCCTTTGAGTTAAATTAAAGTGTGTTTTGAATTATGTAAAAACGTATCTAGAGATAATATGTCTCTATATGACAGGGTCTGGGAGTAGATTAAATTGTTCTTATCTTATATTGACTCCAGTCCAGGTAGTCAGAGTTTATGACATTTATCAAATTCTGGAATTCAACTTTTCCAGGGGTCATTAATTTCAACATGATGAGAAAAATGCACATCATCTCTTCTTTGTGCTTAAAACCCGGTACATTATTAAATGACATAAATTAAATAATAAAAATATAATACATAAATAAAATATACATAAATGTATGTGCACAAACAAAGAAGAGAAAGTTTGGTTGATTAGAAACTGAAAAATTCTTCAAAGTTTAAATACAAAATGGGACAAAATAAATATCAAAATTACAGTTTGAGAGGCATGCAAAAGTGTGTCATAGAGTACTAACACAAAATGTTGCCCCATGCCAGGCAATATGAGAGCTTTGACCTATGTAAGTGATAACACTTCATCAATGGTGACAGGCCAATTTGATCAAAACACTTAAAAAACAAACGTCTATATATTTTCACTTAATTGGGTTCCTTGGACCTAAAGGTATGATGAAAATTAACTTTTTCTTGGTATAATGTAGAAAGAGTTCTAAATATTAAATTTCTGATTTAACTTATCTTTATTAAGAGACATATTTACTTATTTACTAATGAAAAACTCAAATTTAATTATATATCCTTTCTAACTCTTTAGGTTATTTCCCTTTCTGTCAGTTCAAAATACATTATTGACTAAAGTAAAGAAGATAAATAACATCAATTTTCTTGAATGCCAGAGAGATGATCTCTACGATTGTACAAAAGTAATGCACACCTCTTTCTCAGAATTTTGAATAAGCCTCCCAATAGAGATCCATGTGTCCTATCATTCCTAGTTCTCTCAAAACTTGAATGAAATCACTTTAGCTGCCTGACTTTACATTGGAAATCTTTTAATGTCTGTAGAGATTATACACCCAATAACTGACATATCAGCAACAGAAATCTAGATGTACAGAGCTTTCTTTAGTTCCGCCATATAAAGTGCAAATTAGGAGGATTGTTCCACTATGAGACACTCCTTTAGCACTTCCTGGGCAAATTACTTTTATGCCCAGACTTGTGAGTCAAATCCAGAGGGAAATGTTCTTACATTTTCAAACTAAGAAAGATGCTGTTAATGACTAAGTAGTTGGTATTTCCTAACCTATATGCATTATTGACATAAACATCCTAAAACAATTGAAGATGCTTCCCTTTCCAAGTATATTATCATTATTATTATTATTATTATTATTAATGATATGGAGTCTCACTCTGTTGCCCAGACTGGAGTGCAATGGTGCTATCTTGGCTAACTGCAACTTCCGAATCCCAGGTTCAGGTAATTCTTCCACCTCAGCCTCCCGAGTAGCTGGGATTACGGGAACCCGCCCTCATGACTGGCTAATTTTGATATTTTATTAGAGACAGGGTTTTACCATGTTGGACACGCTGGTCTTGAACTCCTGACATCAGGTGAGTTGCCCGCCTCGGCCTCCCAGAGTACTGGGATGGCAGGCATGAGCCACCATGCCAGTCCCAAGTATATTATTTATATAAATAAAGTAAGATTAGAGACAAAAAATAATTAATGAAGTCCTCTCTACATCTCAAGCAATATTCTATTACTCCTAAAAATGCTTCCCTTTCCAAGTATATTGTTTATATAAATACAGTAAAGTTAGAGGGAAAACTGAGAGGTGAAGCCAGCTGGACGTCCTGGGTCAAGTGGGGAGTTGGACAACTTTTTGGTCTAGTTAGAGGATTGTAAATGTACCAATCAGCACTCTGCAAAAACACACCAATCAGTGCTCTGTGTCTAGCTAAAGGATTGTAAAATGCACCAATCAGTGCTCTGTAAAAACGCACCGATCAGTGTTCTGTGTCTAGCTAAAGGATTATAAATGGATCAATCAGCACTCTGTAAAATGGACCGATCAACATTCTGTAAAATGGACCAATCAGCAGGATGTGGGTGTGGCCAAATAACAGAATAAAAGCTGGCCACCCGAGCCAGCAGCGGCAACCCGCTCGGGTCTCCTTCCACACTGTGGAAGCTTTGTTCTTTCACTCTTGTTCTTTCATTCTTCACAATAAATCTTGCAAGCCTGTCAGACAAACTTACTCCCTCCTCTCTTCTCCAAAGTTAGTCTTGCTTCTAAAACTCACTCCCTTTCTCTGGTGCTTTTCTAGTTTCTCCTATAAGAATGATTTCTAGTATAAACTTCAGGACTCTGCTACCTTCTTTAGGCACCCGGACTCACCAATCAGAAAGACATAATTTTTGCCCAAAGCCCCATTGTACAGAGGACTGTCTGGAATTTTAGGATCCTTCCTCAGACTAGCAGGCCGAACGGAAACTATTCCTGAAGCTAGGATATAGGGAGCTTCAGAAATGATATCTTTCCTATTCATATAAGTGAGCACAAAAGGCATCACTCTTCCAACCCTGAAGATCCCTTGCCTCCCTCAGGATATGGCCCTCCACTTCATTTTTGGGGCATAACATCTTCACAGGACAGGGGTAAGGTCCAAGTACTAACAGGAGGATGCTTAGGACTCTAACAGGTTTTCAAGAATGCTTCAGTAAGGGTCACTAAATCCAACTTTCCTCGGTCCTCCTTGTGGTCTAGGAGGAAAACTAGTGTTTATGCTGCTGCGTGTGTGAGCACAACTATTCCAATCAGCAGGGTCCAGGGACCATTGTGGGTTCTTGGGCAAGAGGTGTTCTGCTGGTGCATCAGTGCAACTATCCCAATCAGCAGGGTTCAGGGGCCATTGCGCATTGTTGGGCCGGGAGTAGAAACAAACCAAAACCGTGGGTGGTTTTGTCTTTCAGATGGGAAACACTCAGGTATCAACAGGCTCACCCTTGAAATGCATCCTAAGACATTGGGACCAATTTGACTGACAAACCCTGAAAAACAGACAGTTCACTTTTTACTGCACTATGGCCTGGCCTCAATATTCTCTTTCTGATGGGGAAAAACGGCCACCTGAGGAAAGTATAAATTACAATACTATCCTGCAGATTGACCTTTTCTGTAAGAAGGAAGGCAAATGGAGTGAAATACCTTATGTCCAAGCTTTTTTTTCATTGAAAGAGAATACACAACTATGCAAAGCTTGCAATTTACATCCCACTGGAGGACCTCTCAGCTTACCCCCATATCCTAGCCACCCTATAGCTACCCTTCCTATTAATGATAAGCCTCCTCTAATCTCTCCCACCCAGAAGGAAACAAGCAAAGAAATTGCCAAAGGACCACAAAAAGCCCCGGGCTATTGATTATGTCCCCTTCAAGCTGTAGGGGGAGGGGAATTTGGCCCCACCTGGGTATATGCCCCCTTCTCCCTCTGATTTAAAGCAGATCAAGGTAGACCTGGGGAAGTTTTCAGATGATCCTGATAGGTATACAGATGTCCTACAGGGTCTAGGACAAACCTTTGATCTCACTTGGAGAGATGTCATGCTATTGTTAGATCAAACCCTGGCCTTTAATGAAAAGAATGCAGCTTTAGCTACAGCCTGAGAGTTTGGAGATACCTGGTATCTTAGTCAAGTAAATGATAGTATGACAGCAGAAGAAAATGACAAATTCCCTACTGGTCAGCAGGCCATCCCTAGTATGAATCCCCACTGGGACATTGACTCACATCATGGGAGCTGAAGTGGTAAACATCTGTTCACCTGTGTTCTAGAAGGACTAAGGAGAATTAGGAAAAAGCCCATGAAGTATTCAATGATGTCCACCATAACTCAGGGAAAGGAAGAAAATCCTTCCGCCTTCCTCAAGCCACTACAGGAGGCCTTAAGAAAATATGCTCCCCTGTCACCTGACTCACTAGAGGGTCAACTGATTCTAAAAGGTAAGTTTATTACCCAATCAGCTGCAGATATCAGAAGAAAGCTCCAAAAGTGAGCTCTGGGTCCTGAATAAAATCTGGAGGCATTATTAAACCTGGAAACCTCCGTGTTCTATAATAGGGACCGAGAGGAACAGGCCCAAAAGGAAAAGCGAGATCAGAGAAAGGCTGCAGTCTTAGTCATGGCCCTCAGACAAATAAACCTTGGTGGTTCAGAGATGACAGAAAATGGAGCAGGCCAATCATCTGGTGGGGCTTGTTACCAGTGTGGTTTGGAAAGACACCTTAGAAGAGATTGTCCAGTGAGAAACAAGGCCACTCCCTCATCCATGTCCTCTATGCCAAGGCAATCACTGCAAGGCACATTGCCCCAGAGGCAAAGGTTCTCTGGGCCAGAAGCCCCCAAACAGATGATCCAACAACAGGACTGAAGATGCCCAGGGCAAGGGCCAGCTCATGTTATCACCCTCACTGAGCCGTTTAACCACTGAGGGCCAGGAAATTGACTTCCTCCTGAACACTGGCGTAGCCTTCTCAGTGTTAATCTCCTGTCCTGGACGACTGTCCTCAAGGTCTATTACCATCCGAGGAATTCTCGGACAGCCTGTAACCAGGTATTTCTCTCACCTCCTCATTTGTAATTGGGAGACTTTGCTCTTTTCACAAGCTTTTCTTCGTATGCTTGAAAGGCCCACACTCTTATTAAGGAGGGACGTATTAGCCAAATCTGGAGCTATTATCTACACAAATATGGGGAATAAGTTACCCATTTGTTGTCCCCAACTTGAGGGAGGAATCAGCCCTGAAGTCTAGGCATGGGAAAGACAATTTGGAAGAGCAGAAAAATGCTTGCCCAGTCCAAATCAGGCTAAAAGACCTCATTACTTTTCCTTATCAAAGGCAATATCCCTTAAGACCTGAAGCTCATAAAGGATTACAGGATATTGTTAAACATTTAAAAGCTCAAGGCTTAGTAAGGAAATGCAGCAGTCCCTGCAGCACCCCAGTTATAGGAGTACAAAAACTGAACAGTCAGTGGAGACTAGTGCAAGATCTTAGACTCATCGATGAGGTAGTAATTCCTCTATATCCAGTTGTACCCAATCCCTATACCGTGCTCTCTCAAATACCAGAAAAAGCAGAATGGTTCGCTGTTCTGGACCTCAAGGATGCCTTCTTCTGTATTCCCCTGCACTCTGACTCCCAGTTTCTCTTTGCCTTTGAGGATTGCACAAACCACATGTCCCAATTTATGTGGACTGTCTTGCCCTAAGGGTTTAGGGATAGCCCTCATCTGTTTGGTCAGGCACTGGCCCAAGAGCTAGGCCACTTCTTAAGTCCAGGCACTCTGGTCCTTCAGTATGTGGATGATTTACTTTTGGCTACCAATTCGGAAACCTCATGCCAGCAGGCTATTCAAGATCTCTTGAACTTTCTATCTAATCAAGGGTACAAGGTGTCTAGGTCAAAGACCTAGCTTTGCCTACAGCAGGTCAAATGTCTAGGCCTAATCTTAGCCAGAGGGACCAGGGTTCTCAGCAAGGAACAAATACAGCCTATACTGGCTTATCGTCGCACTAAGACATTAAAACAGCTGTGGGGCTTCCTTGGAATCACTGGCTTTTGCCGACTATGGATCCATGGATACACTGAGATAGGCAGGCCCCTCGATACTGTACTCAAGGAGACCCAGAGAGCAAATACTCATCTAGTAGAATGGGAACCAGAGGCAGAAGCAGCCTTCAAAACCTCAAAGCAGGCCCTAGTACAAACTCCACCTTTAAGCCTTCCCACAGGACAAAACTTCTCTTTATACACCACAGAGAGAACAAGGATAGCTGTTGGAGTCCTTACTCAGACTTGTGGCCTCACTGTTTAAGGGTAGTTGTGGTGGTGGCCATCTTAGTGTCAGAGGCTATCAAAAATAATACAAGGAAAGAATCTCACTCTCTGGATTACTCATGATGTAAATGGCATACAAGCTGTCAAAGGACATTTGTGGTTATCAGACAACCGCCTACTTAGTTACCAGGCACTACTCCTTGAGGGACCAGTGCTTCAAATACGTATGTGCATGGCCCTCAACCCTGCCACTTTTCTCCCAGAGGATGGGGAACCAATCGAGCATGACTGCCAACAAATTATCGTCCAGACTTACGCCGCCTGATATATCTCTTAAAAGTCCCCTTAGCTAATCCTGACCTTAACCCATATACTGATGGAAGTTCATTTGTGGAGAAATGGGATATGAAGGGCAGGTTATGCCATAGTTAGTGATATAACCATACTTGAAAGTAAGCCTCTTCCCCCAGGGACCTGTGCCCAGTTAGCAGAACTAGTGGCACTTACCTGAGCCTTAGAACTGGAAAAGAAAGAAAGAATAAATGTGCATACAGATAGCAAGAATGCTTCTCTAACCCTACATGCCCATGCTGCAATATGGACAGAAAGGGAGTTCCTAACCTCTGGGGGAATCCCCATTAAATATCACAAGGAGTTATTGCATGCAGTGGAAAAACTCAAGGAGGTGGCAGTCTTACACTGCTGAAGCCATCAAAAGGGGAAGGAAAGGGGAGAACAGCAGCATAAGCAGCTGGCAGAGGCAGGGAAAGACCAGCAGAAAGGAAAGAGAAAGAGACAGAAAGAGAGAAAGAAAGAGAAAGAGAGACAAAGTCAAATACAGAAGGAAAGAGAGAAAGAGACAGAAAGTCGGAGAAAGAGAGAGGAAGAAACAGAGACAAGGAGGAGACAGAGAGAGGAAGAGATAGAGACAGAAAGTCAAAGAGAGGAAGAGACAAAGAGGGAGTCAGAAAGAGAGACAAAGAAGAGAAATAAAGAGAGATGGAAGTAGTAAAGAAAAAAAAAAGTGTACCCTATTCCTTTAAAGGCCAGGGTAAATTTAAAACCTATGATTGATAATTGAAGGTCTTCTCTGTAACCCTATAACACTCGAAAACCACCTTGTTGGGCCGGGCGCGGTGGCTCAAGCCTGTAATCCCAGCACTTTGGGAGGCCGAGACGGGCGGATCACGAGGTCAGGAGATCGAGACCATCCTGGCGAACATGGAGAAACCCCGTCTCTACTAAAAAATACAAAAATCTAGCCGGGCGAGGTGGCGGGTGCCTGTAGTCCCAGCTACTCGGGAGGCTGAGGCAGGAGAATGGCGTGAACCCGGGAGGCAGAGCTTGCAGTGAGCTGAGATACGGCCACTGCACTCCAGCTCGGGAGACACAGCGAGACTCCGTCTCAAAAAAAAAAAAAAAGAAAAAGAAAACTACCTTGTTGTCAGTGTAAACAAGGGCGTAGCCCAAAAGCAGTGAGGCCACTGACAGCCCGTAGCCTTACTATCAAAAATCCTTAACCCCACAGGTTTCCTAACAGGGGATCTAAATCTTAACCAATTACCATACAAAGGTCCAACCAGATCGAGGAGGAACTCCCTTCAGGACAGGAGGATAGATGGTTCCTCCCAGGTGATTAAGGGAAAAAGACATAATGGGTATTCAGTAAGTGATAAGGAACTCTTATAGAAGCAGAGTTATGAAAATTTCCTAATAATTGGTCTGCTCAAATGTGCCAGTTGTTTGCACTCATGCAAACCTTAAAGTACTTACAGAATCAGGAAGGAGCCATCTACACCAATTCTAAGTGAACAGGTTTTATTAATAACAAAGAAAAATTAAAATCCCAAACTTACAAGGTTTTCAACAAAAGTAAAATTTGCTAAAAGTTAACAGTGTCATACATATTATCCTAACTTCAAATCTTATGGAAATCAGACCCTATCAGTGCCCCTCAAAGCTGAAGTCTTTCAGCACAGAGCCATACAACTAATACCCCTACTTATATGGTTAGGAATGGCCATTGCTACAGAAACTGGAATAGCAGGTTTATCTACTTCATTGTCCTACTACTACACACTCTCAAAGGATTTCCCAGACAGTTTGCTAGAAATAACAAAATCTATCCTTACAATCCCAAATAGACTCTTGGGCAGTAGTGACTCTTCAAAACCGCCAAGGCCTAGACCTCCTCACTGCTGAGAAGGGAGGACTTTGCACCTTCTCAGGGGAGAATGTTGTTTTTACACTAACCAGTCAGGGATAGTATGAGATACCACCCAGCATTTACAGGAAAAGGCTTCTGAAATCAGACAATGCCTTTCAAACTCTTATATCAATCTCTGGAGTTGGACAACATGGCTTCTCCCCTTTCTAGGTCCCATGACAGCCATCTTGCTATTACTTGCCTTCAGGCCCTGTATTTTTAACCTCCTTGTCAAATTTGTTTCCTCTAGGATTGAGGCCATCAAGCTGCAGATGATCTTACAAATAGAACCCCAAATGAACTCAACTAACATCATCTACACAGGACCCCTGGACCGAACCACTGGCCCTTTCACTGGCCTAAAGATTTCCCCTTTGGAGTACACTACAACTGCAGAGCCCCTTCTTTGCCCCTATCTAGCAGGAAGTAGCTAGAGCAGTCATTGCCCAATTCTCAACAACAGTTGGGGTGTCCTGTTTAGAGCAGGGATTGAGAGGCAAAGCCAGTTGAACTTCCTGGGTCGAGTGGGGACTTGAAGAACTTTTCTGTCTAACTAGAGGATTGTAAATGCACCAATCAGCACTCTGTAAAAACACACCAATCAGCACTCTGTGTCTAGCTAAAGGATTGTAAATGCACCAATCAGCACTCTGTAAAAGGGACGAATCAGCACTCTGTAAAATGGTCCAATAAGCTCTCTGTAAAATGGACCAATCAGCAGGATGTGGGCAGGCCCAAATAAGGGATTAAAAGCTGGCCACCTGAGTCAGCAGTGGCGACCCACTGGGGTCGCCTTCCACGCTGTGGAAGCTTTGTTCTTTCACTTTTCACAGTAAATCTTGCTGCTGCTCACTCTTTGGGTTTGCACTGTTTATGAGTTGTAACACTCTCCACGAGGGTCTGCGGCTTCACTCCTGAAGTCAGTGAGACCACGCACCCACCTGGAACAAACAACTCCGAATGCACCACCTTTAAGAGTTGTAACACTCACTGCAAAAGTCTGTGGTTTCATTCCTGAAGTCAGCGAGACCACGGACCCACCAGAAAGCAGAAACTCCAGACACATCTGAACATCTGAAAGAACAAACTCTGGACACATCATCTTTAAGAACTATAACGCTCACCATGAGGGTCCGCGGCTTCATTTCTGCAGTCACCTAGACCAAGAACCCACTGGAAGGAACCAATTCTGGACACAAAACAATAATTAATGAAGCCCTCTCTACATCTCAAGCAATATTTTATTACCCAAAAATCTTATAATTTCTCTGTCTTAATCTTCTCCTTCTATATTTTATGAAAACAGATATTGAAACCAATTTCATTACTATATTACTTTTTTATTTATTTTACTTGCATTCATATATTAATTCAATCGTTCATTCATTCAGCAAACATTTAAATAAAGACCCAAGAGTTAGTAGGCAATTTTAAAGAAAAATGAAGGTCTAGGTTACATTGTTCTATTATTGGTCTTTGTTAACAGAAATAATTTGTAGGTAGACAATTTCAGATATGACTAATTCATCTTCTCTTTATATCAGTTTAAAAATTTGTGTAGGAAAAATTGTATCTTCAGTGGTCATGTCACAATCTAAAACATTTTAAAGAGGGCTATGTTTTGTTTATGGGATCTTTCTTCATGTAAGTACAGGAATTAAGGCTTTTAAAAGACTACATTAGTGTACAAACATCATAGAAAAAGGAAAATGTATCCCACATACTAATTATGTGCTTTTATTATCATGAAACAAAAATCAACATAACAAACAGTTTTTCCAGGAGTCTAACAAGTATGAAATAGGATACCTTAACATTGGTTTTAATTAGGTAAACATTTTCTTAGCCAGATATATTAGTTTCCAAGGATTGCCATTAACAAACAGTCACAAACTAAGATGCTTAAAGAAAAATTTGTTGTCTCACAATTCTGCAGCCTAAAAGTCTGAAATCAAGGTTTCAGCAGGGTCATGTTGCCTCTCAAATCTGTGGGGGAATTCTTCATCAATTCTATAGCTGGTGATGCTTTGTCAACAATCTTTGATGTTCCGTGGCTTGCAGCT
This sequence comes from Theropithecus gelada, assembly GCF_003255815.1. Classification (NCBI taxonomy): domain Eukaryota; kingdom Metazoa; phylum Chordata; class Mammalia; order Primates; family Cercopithecidae; genus Theropithecus; species Theropithecus gelada. The sequence continues at coordinate 18,182,840 of NC_037673.1, forward strand.
ACATGGCTCTAATCTCTGCTTTGGTCATCACATGGCATTCTTCCAGTGTATCTCTGTTTTCAAATGTCTTCTTATAAGAACATCAGTCATATTGCATAAGAAGTTCTCATCTTCATTTAACTAATTACATCTTCCCTGACCCTATTAACAAGGTCAAATTCTGATATTGGGGGCTTGGGACTTTTCAACATATATTTTTGGAGGGGCCATTATTTGATCTATAAGAGTCTACCCTCTGAGCCCCCAAAATTTTATTTCTTTTCCACATTTATTCCATCCCCACACCCTCATAAGTCTTAACCCACTCCACCATCATTTCTAACTCCAAAATATGGTTTAAATCATGCAACTCAGTTATGGTAGAGACTTGGGGCATGATTCATCAGAGACAAATTTTCTCTCCATCTGTAAACCTGCTAATTCAGACAGAAAGTTGTCTATTTCCAGAATAAAATGGTGTAACCATCTTTTGGTTATGGACAGTGACCCCACTTCCTACTCCTTGAGCCAGTGCGTTCTGTCCCCATGGTGGCAGTGGCAGTCCCAATGCCCGCTGAAATACCCTGAGGGTTTTTATTCCCTTTTTTGTTTTAACAATAAGACACGTTTGCAGGGAATTGCTGTCAGCTCACAACCTGCCTCTAGAATCCCAGATGTCCAACAGCCTTAATTCGCTTCTTTCCCATCTCTGTCCCCTTCAGATCAAGCTGGCAGTCTTTTTGCCGAGATGATTAATTGACTCCATAAATCACTTAATATTTTTAGCAAAGAGTTGTACAGCTGCACCCTTGGTGTTCTCTCTAGGGCACATTTTCTCATTTTTTGCAATATGCATAGGCTTAGAATTGTTTAAATCTTCAAGTTCTGGTTTGTTGTTGTGTAACAATTCATTCCTTAACTTATCTTTTCTCTTGCATTGTACTGTAAGCAACAAGAAGAAACCACGCAGTGTTTTCCACACTTTGCCTGGAATTTTTTTCATATGAAATATCTACATTCAGTACATACAAGTTTTATTTTCCTATCAATAGTAGAAAATAATCCAGCCATGTTCTCTATCACTTTACAACAAAGTCTTTCCTCCAGTTTCTAATGCATCTTCCATCTTCCTCATTTCCATCTGAAACCTTAATAGCATGATCTTTAACATTCATATTACTAGCAACATTTTGATCAGTAGTATTACTGATATTGTTACAAAGATAAGTGGGATGATTGCTATGATTAATTTTGCATTAAATTGTTTCTGCCATAGGCAATGCTTTGGAATTATGACATCTCAATCAAATGTTTGCCAAGATTTGGGGTATGCATATTCTACTATTGAAGAAAATCTTGGTGGGCTCTGTTGATAACTCTGGAGCTTTTTTTCTGGTGTAGGAGTGAAAACTCTTTTGGTTTTCTTTTCTTTTCTAAACTTCAAAATGTAACATTTTATTCACCCACCAAGATAACTGAGTGGCTTCTATTGGACAAGCATGGAATACCTTTATTGAACATACTTGCTTTAAGTATAAATTATACCTATATTGAAAAAAAGGTCCTGTAGTTGATTGTAGTAAAATACTCCTCACAATTCCACTATCTAACGTCTTGCATTCACAGAAGATAGGAGGCTGTCCATTGAAATTCCACATAACAGAGATGAAACCTTTCTACCATTTCATGATACCTGTTAGCCAATTTAGCAGAGATATTTAAAATATATCACAACTATTTGAGCAGAGACACTAATTAATCATAAGAGACACTACCCTTAAACAACCAGTATGACTCTACCAATACAGAGCAGCTGGATGCTTCCCTTAGGTTACACTAATGCCTATATTTGAGGTTGTTATTTCTATGAATTGATATGTTATTTTTCTGTAATATGGATCTCCTGGATATATTAATAAAGAAAAACATTTAACATTATATTCCATTTTGAGAACTTATTAGTGGTTCCTTTTCAAAAGTTCTGAGTATATATTATTAGATGCTTCTAATTGGTTAGCAGTTTTATAATATTTTCATATTATTAATGAGACTTAATTTACTAATGACATAGATGCAAAAATTTATTTACTATGACATAGATGCAAAAATTAAAACCATATGAATCTATATTACCTTCTTAGCCTTTTCCAAGATAATAATGATAAAATATTCCTCCAAGTTAGCCATACTGCAATATGTCCAAAGAAGTTGCATTACTTTTAATTTGAATTTTAAAGGATTTATTCTTATATATTTTATTTTAGGAGATAAATTGCACTGTAGTTTTTTAAGGGAATTCATTGCATTTCTTTGATCCTTATTAAGTCCATTAAGTGTTTCACACAGAAGGTATTATAAACTGTTAGGAATAGGCCATATTTTTTCTTAAATAAATAAACAAAAAAGGATTTTGTTTTTTACCCTTTGTCCTGTGTTTTCCTTAAATGGGTATTACTCAAGAATAAAAAGATAATAATGCCATTGCCTGTTTTAAGATCAATTTAATGGACATCTAGGGTAGAGAAAGCATCTCAATTCATGCTTTTTCCTATTCTTATAAAGTCATTTATTTGGCCCATCTGATTTTCTTACGTCTCTAATGCCAACTTACACCACTTTTAGTGATATGATACTCAAATGATTCTTGAGTGCTTCTATCATGAACCTATAATACATTTTGCTATTATTATTGTTCAAAGGAGAGACACATGGACATGTCAAGGAGTCTGGATTCTACAACACAAAAGAACCATCTAGTCTCTAAAACTGTGTATATAAATTACCACTGTGCTGAAGTGTTGCAATGGCATTCTAGTGGAATTTGGAGCAATTACAAACTTCTCACATCATTCCAGAGAATAGTTAGTTCTCAAAGTTTTAGACATGCTTAGTCTATTTATCTCTATTTAATCCACTGCTTGTAAGTAAAACAGAATGTGAAATTTTTGTAAATATTTGTAAAATAAATATTTGTTAAATAATCCTAACAGAGGTGTTTTTTTGTGTTTCTGCTCTTATGGCTGCTAGTGCTTTTATTGCTCCGAAATCTTTTTATCCGTTTCTACCCTTTTACATTCTCTGTAGTCAGTTCACAGAGGGAGTTCTATTTCCTCCTTTCAAGGTTAAAAAGACATGTCAGCCTCTACCCTTCTCCTTTCATCTCTGAGTGGAGTCATGCCAACAGAAATGGATTTCCAAGAGACCATGAGATGGTTTCCTGTATGAATTAAAAAATATGTATCTTGGTATATGCTGTGTTTAAAAATTTCTTGGCTAATATAAATTGATGTATCCAAAAGTTTGGTATTGTTATTATTAGTCTTACTACACATACAATTTAGGCTGTCCCTTCCTTAATAAACTTTCAAAGGCATGCAGGAATATTATTTTGTTTACAAAAGACAATTTAATGTACTTCAGCATGTTCTTTCAAGTTGATAATGAACATAATTGATTGTTTCACTTGAGTCAAATGATCAGTTCTTAAATGATTTAAAATTAGTAGTGACCCCACCCATGATCCTGCCCTAGGAGTCCCAATGTCACAGAGTGCTAAGATTGACATCATCTTAGAAAAAAAAAAATATTCTTAGCATCTCTGCCACCTGTCTTTGTGTCTTGTTATCTATTTTAACCATTTTACCATCTGTCTCACCACCTAAGTGACCTATAATTAAGAACTTTGAAGAAAATCTACTCTAAGTTATGATTGTACTATCTTTCACAGCCCTCAAACTGTAATGCTTCTATTCCTGCTATTAGTCTAGATTCCTCTGTATGCACGCATGGAAAGGACTGGCATGTGTGCAGAATAACCTTACTTCCTTAATGACCACTAATTATGCATTTTGGTTTTCAAAAGCCACATTTATATGACAACCACACAGCTGCTTCCCTAAGAAAGAAGAAAACATGTTTTAGAAAATGATTAAACTGGTGAAGATATTTTGGTTTATTGTATTTGCCTACTAGGAATATGATATAATTTTAGTTTTTCTTCACTTGATTTTCTAATACCATAAAGGTGCTTTTAATTTTCTTTGAAAGTGCATAATATTGCTCTCATTTCAATGTATTTCTAACGTAATATAAAATGTTTGGGTCATATAAAATATGTGTTTTTAAGGAAAAACAAGAATGGCTAATTTGAAAAATCTGCCGAGACAGATCAATTATACATTGTGAATAACATAAAATTTCATGAATGTTTATTTTAATATCTGTATTCTAAATGCCAGATGTTCCATAATGATAAATCCTGTGAGAGGAAGAACTTTTCTCACTTCATTTTTAATGATTTTAAAATTTATTCAACTCACAGATTTGTTAAAAGTACTTCAGATATCTTCTTGAATTTGCATATTTCCTGCTTCTTAAGACAACACACTGCCATTTGGAGTAACATCTATGGCAAATGAAAACATATGATTTGGAAGCATAAAGTCAAATATCACTAAGTAAAGGGGAGATGGGGCAAAAGTGTTTAGATTATTCCAAAATATTTCTGTTAACTCCCACTCATATAAAGTCTGGCATTTTTAGAAACGTTCTAACTTTTTAATGGATGATCATCTGAAGGGTAGTAAACATGTACAGCTACTTAGGTGCTCCTTGAATCCTCTGTGTAGTCTCCAGCTCTATCCTTGAACACTTGTATAGAGAGGAAACTGCCTACATTGCAACCCTTCTAATTCAATTTTGGACAATATTTACTTGTTCATATTTGTATTGCATTTTTCTCTTGTGTTATTGTTAGAATGAGCTCACCTAGAAGTGAATCTAAATCTCTCTCCCAACTCCCATTCTTATGAAGAAGTTTTAAATCCATGGTAGTAAGAAATTTCTCAAAGCAAAACCTCTTTCCCATCATAGTCGAGCAACAACGTGAATACTAATGCTCTTTCCCATATTAAATATTTCTAACTCTACAACTCCTGAAATGACAGGAATATTTTCATCCCGTTAACATCCTGGTGGTACTCTCAGACTTTTTATATTATAATATATTGACTTATTGTCATATTATATGAAATAAAAGGAGCTTTACCACTATAAGTTATTACTGCTGACCATCTGAGTGAGTGATAAAGAGAATAGGATGATGAATAAAACATTTGGGGTATGGAAAGATGACCTTAGTTAATGCACTTAATTCCTCAGTGCTTATTTAAAAAATAATGTATTAAAATCATGTTGACAGCCAGTTATGATAGTTATCACCGTCTGTGCATACTGTTAAGCTATATAATCTTGGGATATATTTGAGAAGGACTATAAATCATGCATTGAATACAGTATCTCTACTTGTGAGATTAACTATGACTCCTTACAATATATATGTATATATGCACGCAGGTATGCTTGTACCTATGCATATATACACATGCATACTTATACATATGTACATGTGTGCAGCACATGGAATATGAAGTTTGTTGTCTAAGGAAGTTTCTGATATATGGCTCAAAAATATTAATTACTATTTTTAAACTGACTGATCCTTGAATGACAAAAACACAATTAGCTCCAATAGAGTAAAACCAGCATGAAAGTACTTTCATCCTTCTTTCTTTATTGTTTAGTCTTCTTCACTCACTTTGAATAAATCAATGAGCAGAAATAAAATGAGCATGTGAAGCTTTTAAAGGCCAGCTGCTGCTCCTGGCAAGTATTTGAAGCTAATGGCTAATCTTCAAGTACAATGCCGATTTTGCTAAAACCTGAATCCTCTTTCATTCTGACAGCTTAAGTTTCTGAGCCAAAATCAGGGGACAGTTCTTGGATTTCTGAATCTCTTGTTTGAGATCAGTGTAGGATAAACAGATGCAGTGTAGGATAGAAAGAAAATGTTGATTACCCTCAATCAGGTCTGAATGATGTTTTATCTTTATGTAATTATTTTAAGAGAAAAATTATAGATAATTATCAAAGATGTGCTCTGTATTTGGATATTGCATATGTTTCAATTTAATTATTTTTACATAAGAACTAGAAATATTTGAAATCTATATTATAACTTCGCTTTAAAATATTTTACTAACATGTACACAATATTTGCTTGTTATTTGGCATTATTGCATTTTTCTATTTGATGTTTGTGTCATTTTTCAATATTTTCTAAATTGCATAATTCAGAATCTGTGACATAGAGCATTTTCATAGGGTAGTGCAGGAGGTATTTTGCCAGTTACAAAACTAATATATTTTACTCATAATGGTAATTAGACCTCAGTTTTCAATTTTTTCAGGTTTTAGAAAACATCCATCTAGCAATGTTCAAATTAAACAAACTGGACAATTTATTGAGAATTTAATGAAATGAATTGTTCAAGCTGACTGCTTCTCAAATTGACCAGCAATCAGTCTGGTGAATTATGTTAGACTGTTTCACAGTCTGTCTGCCATTTTACTTCTCTTGAGGATTAATATCAGTTGCCAAAGCAGATTAAGAAGTATAAGTTGTGCAATCACTATCAGTATATATATATAAATGCATATGGTACATTACATATACATGCATGCATATGCATATTTGTGTCCACTTAAGTGTCTGCAGTTGTACATGTAAACCTATGTAATTGTTCTACACATTAAAAGAGTTTGACTACATTAGAGTAGAGGGAAAGAACATAATGCACAGGTCACACACACAATGTATGTATATATAAATAATATATATATATAATTTTATATGGTGAGCGTATGTAAAACCTATGCTCATTTTTTTGAATTAACATCTCAGCCTATCTCATTATAAATTGCTACTGAATTTTCATTTCTCAATTTCTCACTTTGAGAAATTTTCATTTCTCAAAGTTTCAATTAGAAACTTCATGAATACACAGTAGTAACACGTTATGAAATAAATCTGTATCAATCATTGAATAAAATTTTTTCTTGGCTGGGCACAGTGGCTTATTATGTCTGTAATCCCAGCAAACTGGGAAGCCGAGGCAGGCAGATCATTTGAGGTCAAGACTTCGAGACTAGCCTGGCCAACATGGGGGAACCCCATCTCTGCTAAAAATACAAAAATCAGCCTGGTGTGGTGGCGAACACCTCCAATCCCAGCTACTAGGGATACTGAAGCAGGAGAATCGCTTGAACCCAGGAGGTTGCCATGAGCTGACATCCTCCAACTGCACTCTGGCCTGGGCAATAGAGCGAGACTCAGCCTCAAAAAAAAAAAAAAAAAACAAAAAAACCCTCTTATTAAAAATGATGAAAAATAATAAAATTAGAGTAGAGTAGAAGTACTTCTATTATGAACAGTCTATAACTATAATAATAAAACCTGTCAATGATGATTTATAGTACAATTAATTCAGAAAAATATAAAAGATATAATATTTATAAGAAACATGCAAAAATAACATTTTTATAAAATTATACTTGTTGTCTGTTAAACCTGTGAAAATAATTCAGGTAAACAATTAGAAATTTCCTGAGGCAGACTTTCCTTTTGCCCCCAACCTTAGTAACTATGCTATTATCCTTAGTAACTACACCATTCACAGAGATGATTCAACCAAACTCCTGGAGAATCAGTTTGCTGTTTTGCTTACTTGTCTTCACGCAACCTCCTTATCCCCTCCTTAGGTTATAATCCAAAGTTACACCTTAAATGTCCATCACTCCCTTCTCTATTTCTAGATCAAGTACATTCACAGAAACTCTTTTTACCTCTGAGTCCACAACTTACCCTCTTGTTCTGACTTCTTCTTTTTCAGTATATATTAATTCTATTGTTCATAATTAAAATGTGTTACTTATGAATATTTTCAGTCTCATTTTCCCTCAATTTATCTTACCTTCAAATTTCAAAAATCACCAGACTTGGATCTCTCTGATGATCCATGCCTGCACAAAAACTTTGAGAAATTTCTGAAATAAATTGCACACTGAATGGAAGGAATACAATAATTAAGAAAAAGAAATTCTAGCTCTCAATACCAACAATTATGTTTTTAAAGAATGTAAATGTAGGAAAAAATCCCATTTATAATAGCAGTAAAAATATAAGTGCCAAACTAGCGATCTGCCAAACTTATGCTAGATAATATAAATGGAACCGAATATGAAAAAAAAGAACACTTTAATTAATGGAAACATACTTTTTTTTCTTGGATAGAAACTCTCAATGTTGTAAAGATTATAAATACATAAGTTTATTTATAAATTTAAGCTGAATTAAAGCATCTATAGGGAGGGTCTCACTATGTTGCCCGGGCTGGTCTTGAACTCTTGGCAAGTGAGCCTCATGCCTTGGCCTGCCAAAGCATTGGGATTATAGGCAGGAACAACCACACCCAGTGAGAAAAATACATTATTAATAAATAGTGTTGACACACATGGCCCACATGACACGCATGAAAACATTTAAATACTCACATGAAGCTTTTGTCATAATAAAACCTCAAGATATGAAAGATTTAAACTTTAAAAAGCAAAGCCAGATGAACACGTCAAAAGCAAGGCACGAAGAAAATAAAAAAAAATAAATAAAATCATGGGCCAAATAAAACACTACATTTGCCATTATTATAAATTCATTAAGCCGCTTCTAAAAGTAAAAGACTCAATATAAAAATCTTTTTTAAAAATCAAAATTCAGCTGCTTGCTGTATATTTTTAAAATACCTAAAACAAAACAATGCAGCCAAGTTGGATCTAAGAAACTTTAATATAGGTCTCTTAGAAAGGCTGATTTCTGAGACCTGGAAACCAAGAAGTCGAAAAAGAAACAACATGCAATGGGTTTGAATAAACAATATAACACTTATAGATAAATTTGTACTCGATAAGCCTATAACTGATTTTCCTTTCAAAGATACATAAACCATACCTAAAATTTCACTATGTGCTAGATTACAAAATAAACTTCAACAATTTCCAAAATCTTCCTCTTTGCAAACCATGTGGCCTGAACACAAAGCAGTAAAATTAGGCATCTATGACAAAAAAGTGTATATCAAATTAATATTTTTAGTAAAAATACATTCTTATGAGAATGAAAGGAAAATGACTTTAGAGACAGACTTTTGGAAAGAGAAAATAGCAAAACATGTGGGATACAGAAAATCTGTTTTTCTACAAAAAAAGTACAAAACTAAAAATACAAGTTTTCTTGTTGAGGACTTACTTGAAAATAACATATTGAAGTAAATTACTAAATATTAAGGCATCTATTTATAAAATGGATAACAATACTAAAATTTGTAAATAACATGCACAAAACAGTCAATCTCGATAAAAAATGTTTAGGTATACATTTAAAAACATTAAGAGAATAAACTAGAGTTAATAATACTGTACATATTCAAATAAATATTTAAATGCTGACAAGATGCACAGATTGAAAAAAGTTGCAAAATATTCTGAGAAATACAAAATATATGAACCACAAAAATGCATAAGATAATTGTATTGGTACTCATAGCCTATTCCACAGTATGAAATCTGGCCAAATTAGTCCCCTCAGGAGATATTTCTAATAATTACTCAAAAAAAAGTATACCACTTTTTAAACATTTTAAAGCATAGAAGGATCCAGAAATAATACCTCCATTTATACACATTGGCTGGATAATGCACATAATTAAATAGAGAATATCCCATAATAGCTAAGTGTATAGTGCAATAGAAAATATACATCAAGTAGATCCAGCAATTGGGTGACAATAAAATAAATGGGATGATCAACAAATGCTATGAACAACAGATAGAAATTAAACACACTATTAGAACAAAATCAGACTTTAATATTGCATAAGAAGAGAAAAAAGAAATGACACTACTTGCATTCAATATCTAATTTGCCTAAAACTACACAAAAGAAAACTATGAAGTTACCTGGAAAATTATTAAAACCACCAGAAAATTTCAAGAAGTTTGTTGGAAAACAATGTACAAAAGTATCTGGTTTTCTTGCCTAATAACAAATTGGAAAATGTAACAAAAAGTATTTTAATCATCCTTGAATCAAAATAGAAGCAAATGTTACACAGAATCAACACTAATTCATACAAGATGTTTACAAGTCCTTTACAGAAAAAATATATTAATAGTATCTTAGAAAACTATAATATAAACACTGAATATAAGATGCTCATGCATAAAAATACCCAATGATGCAAACAGGCAAATGCTTCCCCTTTTATCTACAAATTGAATACAATATCAAAGACCAATTATGTTTTTATGAAAGCTGACAGGCAAGTTTGAAAATGTATTATTTTAGAATATTCTAAAAATGATGAATAAAGTGAAGAGATAAGAACTCTAGAAAATAAAATTTTAAACAATGAGTAAAAGTGGTCCAAAAAATGTGCTTTTGCAGAAACAAACCAAATACAGATAAAACAGAATTTAGAGACTCAAACCAGCATAATATTCATTCAATTTCTCATGAATTTATATTCTAATTTATCATGCAGGACCTATCTTCTCATTAATAGCACATTTTCATCACTGGGCAAAAAAATGAACAATTTTATCTGTTTTTTTTAACACTTTATCCTTAATCTTCCCTGTTCTTCCCCTACCACCAGTAGATGTCATACTCAAAAAATGTTCCATGTCCTTGAGCATCTACTTACGACTTTAGTTATGTTGTTTAGCCTGTGCATGTATGTTTAATTTACATGAATATTTTGCATTATATCTTTTTCACTCTGGATTTTCTCACACATAATTATGTGTGTTAGTTCAGCCCACATTGCTATGTATACATCGTTTGGTGCTCACTGTATTCCATAGAGTCTGATATTCCCCTAGTGATGAAAATTTGTGTGGTTTCAAAATCCTCATTCATACCAAAAAGAAAATCTCTAAAGGTACCAATGTCTAAGTCTTTTTATGTCCTTCATAATAATTTATCTTGAATGTATATATTGGGTATATATCTAGGCTGAGGCTTGTATTAGGCACATCACTATTTTTATTAAGTTCTTCCAAATGGCTTTCCAGATTCATTGACAAATTTACACTCCCACCAGAGGTGCAGGATGCTTTCTGCTTTCCAAAATCCTCATCAGAACTTAGTGTTACTTAAAGTTTAAATTTTCAACTCATATAATAAGTGTATATAGTCTCTTTTTAAGAAAAATGCATTTCTCTGATTACTTGTGAGTCTAAGCAGTGTTCATATTATTTGTAAATGATGTGATCCCATCCAATTTAAGATCTCCTTCCCCATCAATGATGTACAGCTTGAAAAGTCTGTTAATTAAACCATATTAATCTAGAAACACAGACTACCTCTCATTCCAAGAATATGTAAATGTAAAAATATTTCTTCATCATTTATTATTAATCTTTTGTTTCTCTGTATATGAATTTCCTAATTATATCTGTGCCTATATGACTATTTGTTCTCTCATATGTATGTTACTGGATTATAAGTTTATCTTTGATGATCTAAATTGTATATTCATGTTATTATAGAAAACTATAATAAAAATAATAAAACTAAAATTCATAGCTTAAATATCTTGAGAGTTTATTGTATTCCAGGTGATGTTTTAATCACTTTCCATGTACTAACTTAATTAATATTCATAAAAATGCTATGAACATAATAACCCTGGAACAAATAACTAATATACAAAATGTTAAGAAATTTGCCAAGGACACAAACCTAACAAATTGTGAGTCAGTGTTTGAACACTGGCAATCTGACTTGAGTCTGTGTCCTTATGCACTGCAATGCAGTTTTTCTGTTGCATTCTACAGATACTGTCAGTATTATATATAATATGTGAAATTCAAGCATTAATGAATATATTCCATAGACTTATTCCTTGAATAAAATCGTTAGGTTCAATACATTCAAACAAATATTTTTCTGCTTATGAATTATGCTTTTTATCTTCCTTTTTTAATTTTTTCGATTGACAAATTTCGTAGTACATATTTATGGGATAAAATTTGATGTTTTGATACATGTATACATTGTATAGTGATCAAATCAGGTTAGTTAGCGTATCTGCTACCTCGTGCATTTATTGTTTCTTTGTGGTGAAAACAATGAAACTCTTGTCTTCTACCTGTTTTGTAATAAATGATACCTTATGGCAAACCATATGCCCCACTGTGCAATAGACTGTTGGAACATACTCTTCCTATCTAATTGTAACTTTGTACCCATTGGCCAACCTCTTTAGATCCCCCCCTCCCCCAACTCCTCTCTAGTCTATGGTAACCATTCTATTCTCTACTTCTATGAAATCCATTTTTTTATTTTTTTCAGATTCCTCATATGAGTGGATCACTTAATATAATGTCCCTCAGGTTTGTCCATCGTTTCTCAATTGACATTTTTAAATTTTTGAGGAACTTTCATGATGAAATGGGAGAGTTCCCTGACTCCCGTATGGGACTTGAGACAGGGGTGTAGCTCGCTTGCTCCACTGCCGAACACTCAAACCCCTTATGGGAGGGGGAGAATGCAGGTGGGCAGGTGCAGGAACCAGGGTGAGGGCTTTTGGGCTCCAGCCCCATGGTAGCAGCTGGGAGTGTATTACAATGCTCTTTTAGCCCAGCCATTAAGGGATGGCTGAGTGTTAAATTAGCTCAGTGGAGAGTCGGGGTGACAACATCTTACACTCTGCCTTCTTGGTACCCGGGTCCTTATTCAGTGTCCAGGAAGAATCAGATCACATGGACCTGAAGGATGGTGAACGCGGGGATTTTATTGAGTGATGGAGGTGGCTCCAGCGGGATGGGTTGGGAGTTAGAAAGGGGATAGAGTGGGAAGATGATCTTTCCCTGGAGTTCAGCAGTGCCGTTGCCGGTCTCCTGTCTAACTATCCCTAGCCAAACCCCTTTCCACTTTCAGATGCTCCTTCACTTCTCTCCTTCTCTGCCATTTCAGTCTGCTGCTCTGCCGCTCTTCTGCTGTTCTGCTCCTGGAGCTTGAGGTTTATACGGGTACAGGATAGAGGGGTGTGGTGGGCCAAAAGGCAACATTTGGGCACAAAAACAGGAATGGCTGCTTTCATTTAGGGCCACGGGTCCCTCACTAGGGACCACACTCTCCTGCCTCCTGTCCATATCAATACTATTTTCCATAGTGCCTGTATAATTTACATTCCCACCACCAATATGTAACATTTCCCTTTCATCACATCCTCACCAACGTTTGTTTTCTTTTTTTCTTTTTGATAATAGTAATTCTAACTGAAGTGAAGTGGTATCTTATTGTGGTTTAGATTTGCATTTACCTGATGATTAGCTATGCTGAGCATTTTTAAACACCTGTTGGCTATTTGCATGTCTTCATTTCAAACATGTCTATTAAAATATTTTGCATATTTTAAAATATTTTGCATATTTTTCATCAGGCTATTTTTTTCTTGCTATTGATTAAATTCCTTATGTATTCTGGATATTAACTCCTTATCAGATGGATGGTTTGCAAATATTTTCTCCCGTTCTGTGGGTTGTCTCTTCAATCTATTAATTGTTCCCTTTGCTGTGCAGAAGTTTTTACTCCAATATAAGCCCATTTGTATATTTTTGCTTTTATTGCTTGTGCTTTTGAGTTTCTATCTAAAAAATTCTGTCCAGTTCAATGTCATGAAGCTTTTCCCCAATGTTTCTTTTAATAGTTTCAGAATTTCAGGTTTTATGTTTAAGTCTTTAATACACTTTGATTTTATCTTGGTATATGGTGAGAGCTACTGGTCTAGTCCCATTTTTCTGCATGTACATAATATATTTTCTTCCAGTGCATGTTCTTTGCACTTTTGTCAAAAATCAGTTGAGTATAGGTGCATGAATTTATTTCTGGGCTCTCCATTCTGTTTCATTGGTCTATGTGTCTGTTTTTATGGCAGTACCATGCTGCTTACTAGAGCTTTGTAGTATATTTTGAAGTCAGGTGGTGTGACTTTGTTTAATAGCTTTGTTTTGTTTAATATTGCTTTGACAATTCAGGATGTTTTGTGGTTCCATATAAATTTTAGGACGTGTGTGTGTATGTGTGTGTGGAATGTAATTGGTATTTGGATACAAATTACATTAAATCTATAAATTGCTTTGAGTAGTATGGCCATTTAACAGTATTAATTATTTCAGTTAGTGTTCTGAGATATCTTTTCATTTATTTGTGTCCAGTACAATTTTTTAATTCAATGTTTTATACTTTTCAGTGTAGGGATCTTTCATTATCTTGATTGAATTTATTCCTAGCTATCTTATTTTTTTGTAGCAATTGTAAATAGAATTGTTTTCTTCATATCTTTTTCAGATAGTTCACTATTAATATACAGAAATGCTACTAAATTTAGAATATTGATTTTGTATCCTATAGTTTGCTGAATTTTTAAATTAGTTCTAAAAGTTTTTTTGTTTGGGCTATTTAGAGCTTTTATTATACAAATCATGTCATTCTCGAACAAGAAAGTTTGACTTCCTCCTTTCCAATTTGGATGTATTTTTGTTTTTTTCCTTTGCCTAATTGCTCTGCCTAGGACTTCCAGTACTATGCTGAATAAGAATGGTGAAAGTGGGCATCCCTGTCTTGTTCTAGATCTCAGAAAAAAAGTTTTCAGCTTTTCCTCATTTAGTATGATGTTAGCTGTGGGCTTGTCACATGTTACCTTAACTGTTTTGACTCCATACCTTCTGTGCCTAATATGTTGAAAGGTTTTATCAGCATATCCTGTGTTGAAACATTCCTGCATCCTAGGATGAATCCTGATTAATCATATTAAATGATATTTTTAACGTGCTGATGAATACAGTTTGTTAGTGTTTTTTTTTAAAAAAAAAAATCCATTATGTTCATCAGGAATATTGGCTTGTAGTTTTCTTTTTTAGTTTGTGTTCTTCTCTGATTTTGGTATCATGGTAATGCTAGTCTTGTAAAGTAAGTATGGAAAAATTTCCTTCTCTTAAATTTTCTAAGACAGTTTGTACAATTGGTTATTAGTCTTTTAACTGTCTAGAAGAATTTAACAGTGAAGCTGTCAGATCCTAGATTTCTCTTTGATGAGAAATTTTATATTACTGATTCAATTTCCTTACTCCTTATTGGTCTGTTCAGACTTTCTATTTTTCATGATTTTCTCTTGGTGGTTGTATATGTCCAGAAATGTATCCATTCCTTCTGTTATCAAATATGTTGGTAGACAAATGCTCATAATAATCTAATTACCTTTGTATTTCAGTGTTATCAGTTGTAATGGCACCTTTTTCATCTTTCATATTATCTCTTCTTTTTTTTTTTTTTTTTTTTTTTTGCCTAGCTAAAGGTTTATTAATTTTCTTTACCATTTCAAAGAACCAATTCTTCATTTTGTTGATCCATTGAATTTTTTCTAGCTTTTATATTATTTATTTCTGCTCTGAGTTTGATTATTTCTATCCCTCTACCAATTTGGGGTTTCGTTTGTTCTTGTGTTTCTAGTTTTTGAGGTGCTTTGTTATGTTGTTTATTAGAACTCTCTTTTTTGGATGTAGACATTTAGTGCTGTAAACTTTCTTCTTAGGACTCTGCTTTTGCTATGTCCTATAATTCCTGTCAGAATACATTCCCACTTTCCTTTTTCTCAATAAGCTTTTTCTTTTAAATTTCCCAAATAAATTTTTATTGACCCATTGGTTATTTAGGAATATGTTCTTTGCGAAATTTGTTGTCCTTGTTGATTTTCGGTTTTATATCATTATGGTCAGAAAATACATGTGATATAATCTTTAACTTCTTAAATTTGTTAAGACATGTTTTGTGGCCTAACATGTAATCTATCCTGGAGAATGTTTTATTGCAGTGGAGAAAAATGGGTATTCTGCAACTGTTGAATAGAATGTTCTGTAAATATCTTTTAGGTTCACTTGGTTTGCAGTGCAGTTTAAGTTGAATGTTTCTTTGCTGATTTTCTGTCGGGATGATCTCTTCATTGTTGAAAGTGAGCCATTAACCTTCCTTACTGTTACTATATTTCAATCTTTCACTCCTTTTAGATCTAATACTATTTGCATTATATATTTGTGCACTCCAGTGTTGGATGCATATATATTTACAATTATCAGATCTTTTTGTTGAATAGATCACTTTATTACCATATAATGACGTTCCTTGTCCATTTTTACAGATTTTCATATTAATGTTTATTTTATCTAAATATGGCTACTATCCCTTACTTTTGGCTTCCAATTACATAGAATATCTTTTTCCATCCCTTCACTTTCACTCTACTTTGTCTTTAACCTGAGGTGAGTCTCTTGTAGGCAGCATATAGTTAGTCTTATTTTTATTTTTAATCTATGCAGCCAATCTTTTAATTGGAGAATATACTCTTTTTATATTTAAGATTATTATTGATATGTAAGACTTACTCATGACATTTTGTTAATTGTTTTATGGTTGTTTTATAGATACTTTGCTTCTCTCTTTTTCTCTTAGTGATTTGGTAGTTTTCTATAGTGATAAGCTTTGTTTCCTATCTCTTTCTTCTTTATGTACCTGCTTTAATTTCTCTCTTTGGGTTATCATGGAGCTAGCATAAAGAGTCTTGTATTTATAATGGACTTTTTTCAAGAAGCAGAGTCTCACTAAGTTGCCCAGGCTGGAGTACAGTGGCATTACAGTGGCATGATCATAGCTCTTTGTAACCTAAAATTCCTGGGCTTGAGGGGATCTTCCCACCTCACCATCCTAAGCAACTAAAACTACAGATACATATGACCATGCCTAGCTATATATTTTTTAATATATTTTTTGCAGAGATGGGTCTTGCTATGTTGCCTAGGTTTGTCTCAACTCCTGGGCTCAAGTAATGTTCTTGCCTTAGCCTTCTAAAATACTGGGATTACAGGTGTAAGCCATTATTCCTGGTGATAATAGATTACCTTAAGCTGATAACTCATGACTTTAGTCACAGAAAAATACTCTGAACTGTTTTCCTGCCCCCTTCAACTTATATTTTTGTTGCCTTAATTTACATCTTTATCTATTGTGTTTTCCTTAACCACAATTTGTAGCTGCTGTTTTTGACTATTTTGAATTTAGAACCTTCATACTAGAGGATTAAGAAATGGATACAACACCATTATGTCCCTAGGGTATTCTGAGTTTGGTTACAAATGTGTCCCTACTGGTGGTTTTTATATTTTCACGTGTTTTTATAACATTAATTATTTTCCTTTCATTTCCAATTTTAGCACTTCTTTAATATTTTTTTTCAGGCCATTGTAATGGTGATCAATTCCTTCAGCTGCTTGCTTTACTTGGAAAATCTTTATTTTTCTTTTTTTCTGAAGTATAGATTTATTTGGTGGAATAGTATTATTGGCTGCTTTTTTTCTCTTTCAGAACTTTTAACATATAATTCCATTCTCTTCTAGCATCAAGGTTTTTGCTGAGAAATCTGCTGATTGTCTAATGGGGAGCTCCTTGTATGTGACTAGACACTTTTCTTTTGCAACATTTAAAATGATCTCATTATGTCTGACTTTTGACAGTTTCATTATAATGTGCCTTGAAGAGGATCTCTTTGGGTTAAATCTAATTGACGACTTTGAGTTTCCTGAATCTGGATGTTAATATCTCTTTCAGGACTTATGGAGGTATTATTTCTTTATTTTCTTTTTTTTCCGTGTGTGTGTTTTTTTTTTTTTTAGATGAAGTCTTGCTCTGTTACTCAGGCTGGAGTGCAGTGGCGCGATCTAGGCTCACTGCAAGCTCTGCCTCCCGGGTTCAGGGTTCATGCCATTCTCCTGCCTTAGCCTCCTAAGTAGCTGGGACTACAGGTGCCCACCACCACACCCAGCAAATTTTTGTATTTTTAGTAGAGACGGGGTTTCACCATGTTAGCTAGGATGGTCTCGATTTCCTGACCTCGTGATCCGCCCCCCTTAGCCTTTCAAAATACTGGGATTACAGACATGAGCCATCCTACCTAGCTGGTATTATTTCATTAAATATATTTTCTGTACCTTCATTCAACTCTTTTCCCCTAGTCATTTATATAATTTGTATATTTCTTAACTTAATGATGTCTCATAAGTTCCACGTGTTTTCTTTATTTTTTGTTTATTCTCATTTCTTTATTCCTCTGATTAGATTATTTCAAAAGACCTGTATTTAAGTTCAAAAATTCTTTCTCATGCTTGATCTAGTGTGTTGTCACAGTTCTCCCCTGTAGTTTTTATTTTATTTATTGAATTCTTTAGATCTAAGATTTTTGGGTTTTTTTATATGTCTTTGTTAATTTTTTATTTAAATCATGAATTATAACTGATTTTATTGAATCATTTGTTTATATTCTATTGTATCTCTCAGTTTCCTTAAGGTTATTATTTTCCATTTTTTTAGTTACGTTGCAAATTTTCTTTTCATTGTGGTCTGTAACTATGGAATTATTGTGTTCCTTTGCTGTTGCTGCTGTTGTTTTTGCTTTTTCATATTTCCCCCTTGTGTTCCTATATGTCTCTATCTGTGCATCTAGTGAAAAGT
Organism: Theropithecus gelada; assembly: GCF_003255815.1. NCBI lineage: Eukaryota > Metazoa > Chordata > Mammalia > Primates > Cercopithecidae > Theropithecus > Theropithecus gelada. Next base: position 18,201,279 of record NC_037673.1, read on the forward strand.
CTTCTTTTCCAATTTTGTGAAGTACCTTTTGTAGAGAAACGGTTTTTTCTGTAGTTGCGTCCTAATGTGTCAGTTGGGTATGGAGCATTGGCTTTGGTTCTGGGTAGACACAGTAGCATAGCTTCTGGTCAGTTTCTTCAGCTATAATCCTGGTCAGTGAAGTCTGTAGTTGTGTCAGACTGGTTAGTTGTGCATTGATTTCCTCTCCATGAGTTCTGCCTGTTCCCTGGGTTTTGAGATACCATGTGGGTTTGAGTGTTGTTAATATTCTGCTTAGCTATTTTGCTGCTCCTAAGTGCCAAACAGCTGGATTTGTTATAGTGCAGCCAACTATGTGAGCATAATGGAATGACAGCCACACTTCCAGTGTGTAAAGATGCAGTGGCTTCTGGCCCCCAGGTAAGGATATACGCTAGTGGTGGGTCAGGTTTCAACATGGTGCCATGCTATACAGCAGCTAAGGGGTGGGAGGGTGCACAAAATAGGCTTCTACTCAGAAAATGCAGCCTTGTGAATTCCAGGCAACTTTACAAACTAGGTTTGGTGCCTGTGAGGGCTACAAGACTCTCTTCTAGCAAGGACCGCAGCTGTCTATGATAGTATGGGGACAGCTGGAGGTCTCCAGCTTATCTTTGTCCCAGAAGAAGCCTCTCGTTAATCCAAACTAATCCCAGCAGAGAAGACAATGTAGCAGAAATAGAGTGTTTCATTACCCTGTCTATAGTGCTCCACAGGGATGTTACCACTACCTTGGTGCTCTCCAACACATTTCCTCAATCATAGCAGTGGAAATATAGTGTTTTTATTGTTTTAATCCCTTTATTTGGGAGGGGAGGGAATGTGTATCAGTCAATTCTAGTCAAACATTTTGCTGACATCACTCCTGTACTTTGAATCTTTCTGAAGACTTATTTGCCTGCCTCAAGATTACACAGTTATTTATGTTCATAATTTGACATTTTCTGTAATTTGCTTCATAACCTTATTTTTACATACTTCGTGACAAAATTTGGGCTTTTGTCCATTGTGTGTGGTGAGCCATTTTGTCTTAGACTATTTACTAAATATTCTATCCAATCCCCATTTACTTCAGGTGTCTCCATTGTCGTATCTCTGTCTGTACATTTGTTTCTAAGCTTCCCAATATGGTCTATTGGTTCTTTCTTTTCCTGTTTTTGTTGTTGTTGTTTGGTAGAATTATTTTTAAAAACTATTTGCCTTTGTAATATATTCTTACATCTGCTGAGTCAATTTCTACTTCTTTGCTGTTGAAAAGTTAGTGATGGCCGGGCGCGGTGGCTCAAGCCTGTAATCCCAGCACTTTGGGAGGCCGAGACGGACGGATCACGAGGTCAGGAGATCGAGACCATCCTGGCTAACACGGTGAAACCCCGTCTCTACTAAAAAAAAAATACAAAAAACTAGCCGGGCGAGGTGGCGGGCACCTGTAGTCCCAGCTACTCGGGAGGCTGAGGCAGGAGAATGGCGTAAACCCAGGAGGCGGAGCTTGCAGTGAGCTGAGATCCGGCCACTGCACTCCAGCCTGGGCCACAGAGCGAGACTCCGTCTCAAAAAAAAAAAACAAAAAAAAAAAAAAAAAAAAAAACCATTGAGGCCGGGCGCGGTGGCTCAAGCCTGTAATCCCAGCACTTTGGGAGGCCGAGGCGGGCGGATCACAAGGTCAGGAGATCGAGACCATCCTGGCTAACGTGGTGAAACCCCGTCTCTACTAAAAATACAAAAAACTAGCCGGGCGAGGTGGCGGGCGCCTGTAGTCCCAGCTACTCGGGAGGCTGAGGCAGGAGAATGGCGTAAACCCAGGAGGCGGCGCTTGCAGTGAGCCGAGATCGCGCCACTGCACTCCAGCCTGGGGGACAGAGCAAGACTCCGTCTCAAAAAAAAAAAAAAAAAAAAAAGAAAAGTTAGTGATGGGCTTTTATTCTGTTAACATTATAAATGTGAAGAGTTCCACAAAATGTGTACCTGAATTTTTGTCTTTGAATTTAAACACATTTTTTGTTACTGAAGTGGTACCAGGATTCGCAATTTTACAATATGAAGATATTTAATCCATGAATTACTTATCTCTACCTTTAATTTTATGTTTATGTTGCTGATTGACATAATTTTTTCTTACTAATTGTTTTGTGTCTTAAGTATTAACCTTTAGATAATTTAAATTTTATTTGCAGCAATATTATTGTCTTCATTTTTTGGTAAGTACTGTTCCATATAAAAATAAATTATGAGTCAATATTATATTTGGGAATCAAATAAACTCTCATCATTTTGTAGTTTCACACTCTATTGTCTCTAAAAACCTGTAATCAATATAATCTGCAAATAAAGAAAATTTTGATTATCTTATCCTAACAGACATTACCTTTTCTTTTTTCTTATTACACTTTTTTTTGGTTTTAAAACATTAGTAGATTTGAAGTTTAACATGCCAGTAATGGGAGACATGCTTTATAAATTCTTTTGCTAATTTTAAATTAAATGTATTTTATTTCACACATTTTTATGATTGTTTTAAGTGTGGTATAGGCTTTAAAGAGTTAAACTGTTAACTTTTTCTATTTATTATTATAAATTGTAATTTATTTAATTACACATATAAATTAAAATTTATCAATATATTATTCTGAATCCATTGATACTATTTTCACCTTAACATTTTATTAATGTTACAAAATATCTAAGAGATTACAAATGATACAATGGCAATGGAACAGTCCAAGATTCAAAACACCATTTAAATTAATAGAAAGATTTATCCATATCTATTAGCTTCCCTAAACACACACACTATATCCTGGGATGTTATGCTTTTTTTACATGCTTTCTACTTTTATAAAATCTTCACACAGATTTTATGTCAGTTTTTCATATCCAGTTTTACATATTCTTCTCAATTTTTGTCATCCCCATTTTTAGGACAAATCCAGCATCTCATGCTAGTCATCCTTTTCCTCCAATATGGAAATTTATTATATTATAAATTTTAAAGTTAAAATCTGTGGGATATTAGCTATTCAATAATTACTGTTGATGTAATTGACTATATGGAAATTAAATTTAGATTTTTATTTTACATTAACAAAATTTAATAGAAATTCAAAAGCTAATCGTAAACAGCAAATTCAATAAATATTGGAAAATACTAGTACTGTGTGTTGTTCTAAATGAAAAAGAGCTTTTATAAATGATGTCCAAAAATTAAATTAATTATATCAATATTAAATATAACATAAGAAAACACAAGATTTCAATCAAAACCGCTCAACTACATGGAAACTGAACAACCTGCTCCTGAATGACTACTGGGTACATAACGAAATGAAGGCAGAAATAAAGATGTTCTTTGAAACCAATGAGAACAAAGATA
>NC_037673.1:18205092-18324697 GCF_003255815.1 Theropithecus gelada
ATGTGCAAAAATCACAAGCATTCTTATACACCAATAACAGACAAACACAGAGCCAAATCATGAATGAACTTCCATTCACAATTGCTTCAAAGAGAATAAAATACCTAGGAATCCAACTGACAAGGGATGTAAAGGACCTCTTCAAGGAGAACTACAAACCACTGCTCAGTGAAATAAAAGAGGACACAAACAAATGGAAGAACATACCATGCTCATGGATAGGAAGAATCAATATCGTGAAAATGGCCATACTGCCCAAGGTAATTTATAGATTCAATGCCATCCCCATCAAGCTACCAATGAGTTTCTTCACAGAATTGGAAAAAACTGCTTTAAAGTTCATATGGAACCAAAAAAGAGCCCGCATCTCCAAGACAATCCTAAGTCAAAAGAACAAAGCTGGAGGCATCACGCTACCTGACTTCAAACTATACTACAAGGCTACAGTAACCAAAACAGCATGGTACTGGTACCAAAAGAGAGATATAGACCAATGGAACAGAACAGAGTCCTCAGAAATAATACCACACATCTACAGCCATCTGATCTTTGACAAACCTGAGAGAAACAAGAAATGGGGAAAGGATTCCCTATTTAATAAATGGTGCTGGGAAAATTGGCTAGCCATAAGTAGAAAGCTGAAACTGGATCCTTTCCTTACTCCTTATACGAAAATTAATTCAAGATGGATTAGAGACTTAAATGTTAGACCTAATACCATAAAAATCCTAGAGGAAAACCTAGGTAGTACCATTCAGGACATAGGCATGGGCAAAGACTTCATGTCTAAAACACCAAAAGCAACGGCAGCAAAAGCCAAAATTGACAAATGGGATCTCATTAAACTAAAGAGCTTCTGCACAGCAAAAGAAACTACCATCAGAGTGAACAGGCAACCTACAGAATGGGAGAAAATTTTTGCAATCTACTCATCTGACAAAGGGCTAATATCCAGAACCTACAAAGAACTCCAACAAATTTACAAGAAAAAAACAAACAACCCCATCAAAAAGTGGGCAAAGGATATGAATAGACATTTCTCAAAAGAAGACATTCATACAGCCAACAAACACATGAAAAAATGCTCATCATCACTGGCCATCAGAGAAATGCAAATCAAAACCACAATGAGATACCATCTCACACCAGTTAGAATGGCGATCATTCAAAAGTCAGGAAACAACAGGTGCTGGAGAGGATGTGGAGAAATAGGAACACTTTTACACTGTTGGTGGGATTGTAAACTAGTTCAACCATTATGGAAAACAGTATGGCGATTCCTCAAGGATCTAGAACTAGATGTACCATATGACCCAGCCATCCCATTACTGGGTATATACCCAAAGGATTATAAATTATGCTGCTATAAAGACACATGCACACGTATGTTTATTGCAGCACTATTCACAATAGCAAAGACTTGGAATCAACCCAAATGTCCATCAGTGACAGATTGGATTAAGAAAATGTGGCATATATACACCATGGAATACTATGCAGCCATAAAAAAGGATGAGTTTGTGTCCTTTGTAGGGACATGGATGCAGCTGGAAACCATCATTCTTAGCAAACTATCACAAGAACAGAAAACCAAACACCGCATGTTCTCACTCATAGGTGGGAACTGAACAATGAGATCACTTGGACTCGGGAAGGGGAACATCACACACCGGGGCCTATCATGGGGAGGGGGGCGGGGGGAGGGATTGCATTGGGAGTTATACCTGATGTAAATGACGAGTTGATGGGTGCAGCACACCAACAAGGCACAAGTATACATATGTAACAAACCTGCACGTTATGCACATGTACCCTACAACTTACAGTATAATAATAATAAATAAATTTTAAAAAAAAAAAAAAAAAAAAAAAAAAAGCCCTGTAGGATTGGTGACAAGAGTACAATAGATGAGACAGTGTAAGTACCTTGATGTTTTCCCTCCATCAACCTCAGTAAAATTACAGATCATGTTCCAGGTACTTTTTCAGTGTTTTCCGTGAACATAATTATGTGATTCTCACTATGACCCTATAAGACATACTCTATCATTGCTCTCATTTTACAGATGAAAATCTTGAAGCAGGCAAGTTGAATCATGTTGCCAAATTCACATTAGAGACCATGTATTAGCACTGGGCTTTGAGCCAAAGCAGTCTAGTTTCTGAGTCTAGATGTACTCGGTAAACTCTACTGCTTCTCTGCTATCATACTCCATAGAAACTCTAGAAACTAATTTTAGTTCATACATCTACTGACTTTTCCTTATCTACATGCACACTTCACAGATTCTTTGAATGCTCTTTTTCCTCCTATAGGCTCAAATTCTCTACTGAATTCTGAAAACTGTCTTGTAGGACTTCTCTTTCTTTTTACAATGAAACTCTGCCCTCCCCTGCCCCTTCTGAGGGTGGGTGCTCCACATGGAGACTCCCCCTGCACTGCTTAGGGATGCTCTATCTCTATCCTTTTCTGTGGCCCTTGGGTTTGGCCTACTTCTGCCAGGCCTCAGGGAAAACCTACGGGAAACAGTTGGCGGGTAGGCACCTCACTTTGTGGCTGGGCTACCTCAGAATTCTGATCTGTCTCATCAGCCATTCGCTGTTCTATAAACATTTGGCGAGATTCTCCTTATCCCTTTCTGGAACAGATTGCCCTTTTTCTGGGAGTTCTGCATCGGACAAGAGAACTGGCGGCAAGTGTCTCCTTAAAGTGTCCTGCATTTTTTGGAGTTTAGTGCATGTAGGTTTCTTTGTATTTTCAGGTCTCTGTTGAGTTTAAGAAATGTTGTGCAGCTTATCTGGATTGTTTCTGACGTTAGAGTAAAATTAATGGCCTCCAACTTTCTACATAGGAAGCACTAGAGGAAAGCTACATATTTGTATCCTGAAGAAATGTTTCTGCACACTCTATATTAAAAAAAAAGTTTAATGAGCACACTTCCTTGTGCTCAGTAAAGTTCATAGAGGCAGCACACATCGAGAAAAAGAATCATTGAATTTGGAGTTTTAACCTAGATTCACATCTTAGCTATGTTGTTTGCAAGCTACACAATCAATCTTTATAAATTTTATTTCCTTTATATGCAAAAAGTCTGTAGGAACATTTATGTCATAGAGATGTTATAGCAACGAACATAAATAAAATTGGCTTAGCCCATATCGGCCGCTATGATGAAATACCATAAACTGGGTAGCTTATAAACAATATAATTTATTTCTCACAGTTGTGGAGGCTGGAAAGCCCATGATCAAGGCACCAGCAGATTTGTTGTCTCCTGAGGGCCCGCTGTGTGGGTTATAGATTGTGGCTTCTCACCGAATCCCCATGTGGTGGAAGGAGCTACTAGCTTTCTATGTTGTCTTTTATAAAAACACTAATGCCAATCATAAGAGCTCTACTCTTATGATCTGATCTCCTACCAAAGTTTCCACTTTCTAATAACATAACTTTGAGGTTAATATTTCAATATTTGGACTTTGTGGGGAGCTAAATCTTCAGTTCATTGCTGAAGTTATTTCACATGCAGCAGCCTTCAATTAACTTAAGTTCCCTTCTCTAGTCTCCTTTTCCTAACTGCTTTACTCATAGGAATTCTAGGCATTAAGGAAGCAAGTGAAGAGAGAACTTTCAATGAGTAGTTACGGCTGGAAGGTAGAGATGGTTTTAAGAACTCCATAGATATATTCGATAAGCATCTACTTTCTGGTTGATGGTAGAGCTTCCCAATCAATGTGCTCCGAATGGGTTATACCACTGGGTACATTGGCAATATTTGATACATTCTAGCTTTTAGATGGTTAGATGAGAGCAGGAGGAGCTTGAGTCCACAGGATTGGTCACCTTCAGCTATGGGGACCCCATTCAGGGATTCTCAAAGGAGCATCTAAGTAGAAACCAACCTAATGGTACTTCCCGTACATGATACCAAGAACCTGCTGCTGTTTAGCCATACACAGAGCCTTGCCAAGTGGTGCACTGCCAGCTGGTCATCTCTACAGCCAGCCGCAGAATGTATGGTTGCCAATTAGGGGTAAGGAACTCATGGAGCTATTGGAAGATATTGTATTCCAGGTGTCCAGGGATCAAGATACACACCTCAAAGTAGAGCCAGTCAGAGGGAAACTTGGGAAAATCTGGCCATTCTGGGATGTCTTAGTTCGTGTAGGGTGATATAACAGTGTGCCATAGACTGGGTAGATCATCAAAAACAGAATTTTATTTCTCACAGTTTTGGAGGCTGGAAAGTCCAAATCAATGCACTGGCAGATTCGGTGTCTGGTGAGGAGGACCTGTTTTCTGATTCATGGATGACCATCTTCACCCTGCGTCTTCGCATGGTGAGAGCACAAGGCAACTCTCTGGGGTCTCTTTTATAAAGACACTAATTGTTATAATGAAGGGTTCACTCTCATGACCTAATGACCTCCTAAAAACCCCACCTCCTAATATCATCACATTGGGGATTGGAGTTTTAGCATATGAATTTGGAGGGAATACAAACATCCAGTCTACAGCATGGAGGTACAGCTCCAAACAAAATCCTGGAGTTGATGACAGACACTGCTCTCCCTTGAAGGCAGATGGGGCCTTTCAGTGAAATCTAGCAGACTGCAAGGTAACTGTACTAATAGTGCTCACATAGCCCTATTAATGAGAGCTCAGTCATTATTTTAAGATAACCATTTCAATTTTTGTATTTAAAATTAATGAGTATTATAAAAATTTTCAATACTCTCTGTGCCAATAAAAGAAAATGGGGAGATGTTGAGTTCATTAAATGTAATTTCAGCTATTGTTAATTTTGAAAGAGTAAAAGATAGATTTTTAAAATGTTATTACCTATTTATGCAGAATAATTTCTTATTGATGCCATCCAGAAATTGAAGAAATCATTATTTCTAGTCAGTCTTGCCTAGGAATTGTACATACCTGCTGCAAATGTAAAGCTTTGAACAAAAGTTATGTTCATAGATTCAGGTTCCCATTTCTGTCAATATTTTGATGAGGCTTTATTTGGATGTTTTATACTAATAAAACATTAATATTTTTTCTAATCTTTTACATTTGATTTTTCCTTATAAAGAAAAAATAATTTTTAAACTAAGCTTCATATATATCCTTGTTTTACCTGAAGGATCATAGAAAATGTTTATTTTCTATGTGCATGATTTATTGAAAGACTTTGAAAACCACTAATCTCAGTATAAGATTTGCCCTGTAGGCTTAAGTCTAAATGCCATATTACCCAAGAGAAAATAAAAATATTTAGATTTGGATTTATATGCAAATAGTGAATTTGATATTATGTTTTAAAAGGGCACTTCTGTAAAACACAAGATTATGGAAACCTTTTTTTTTTAAGCCTTTGAAAATATCCAGCAATAAACATATGCGTACACCTTAAGGGTTCTCAATGCCAATTCAGGAAACTTTGATCATAATTACATTTTCTGTATCTTCTAATAAGATCAGTCTTGCTACCAAATCTATTCATCTTACAAATGTACAAAACGTCCATGAATCCTCTCCATATGACAGAACTTCAACTAGTTGATATCTATCAAGGTCTCCTGGTTCTTGTTTCCTTATAAGCAAACAACCCTAGTTTCCTCAGTCATGCCTAATCAATTATTTCAAGTTCCTTCCCCATTATTCATGAGCCCATTGGGCAATGACAGGAGTCACTGGGGACAGAGGCTGAATGGTGTCCATAAAATGAGTCATCCTATCCATTTGATTATTATTTGATTATTAAAATCCTCCTCTGCTTAGGTCATCCTTTGGTGAGTATTCATGTGAAACACAAATATCTTCACAGTTTTTGACCACTCATAGAGGTCCATCCACATACCTCTTCTCCAAATTTTCTTGTCACCAATTTTCCAGTCATGTTCCTACCAAGTCCTTGACCATTGTAAGGACTTGGTAGGAGCAAGCCTACCAAGATCCTACCAAGTCCTTTACCATGCCAAACCATTGTACCATCCATGAAAGAGTATATAATTGCACATCTGGCCATTTCTTTTTCCAAGCAAAATGCATAACTAGGTGCACTGCTCGAAGCTTTGCCCACTGGGAAGACTTCCCTTTGCCACTGTACTTCAGGGATGTCCTAGAAAGGAGGTGTAGTGCTGCAACTGTCCCCTTTTGGGTAGTGCTTTCATATCATGCAGAACCATCTGTAACCAGGCCCCAGTCTTCTCTTCCTCCATCAATGGATCACAAGGAACTATGTATGAGGTCACACGTGCAGGCTGGGAGAGAGAAGGCAGGGTGGCAGGAGCGGGAACCATAGGCATTTGAGCCACTCTTCATGTAACATATTTGTGCCTTCGGGACCTGCTTGATCCTGATAATTTACGTACCACTTCCATTTGATGATGGAATGCTGTTGTATACGCCCAAGTTTATGGGTATATGAGTCAGAAAGCACCTAGCTCATGGTAGGTGGTTCAGGTCACTTGATAACTTGGTGACTCATGGTTAAACGCTTAGTTTCTACCAAGATCCTGTAATGGGCCAAGAGCTGTCTCTCAGAAAGAGAGTAGTTATCTGCAGAAGATGATAGAGCCTTAGTCCAAAATCCTAGGACTCTCTGCCATGATTCACCTAAAGAAGTGCAGTAGTGGGTTCATACTCACGGAATTCACTGGTCTTACCATGTTCCCCAACATCTTGTAACAGCTGGATTGACAGAATAGTGAAATGGCCTTTTGAAGTCACAATTACAATGCCAACGAGGTGACAATACTTTGCAAGGCAAGGGTAAAATTCTCTAGAAGGCTGTGTATGCTCTGAATTAGAGTTCACTATATGGTACTGTTTCTTCCATAGCCAGGGTACATGGGTCCAATAATCAAGGGGTGGAAGTGGAAGTGGCACCAATCACCATCACCCCTAGTGCCCCCCTAGCAACATTTTTGCTTCCTGTTCCCACAACCTTATGTTCTGTTGGCCTAGAAGTCTTAGTTCCAGAGGGAGGAATGCTGCACCAGGAGACACAGCAATTATTTCATCAAACTGAAAGTTAAGATTGTCACCTGACCACTTTGAGCTCCTTCTGCCTCCAAGTCAACAGGCTAAGAAGGGAGTGATAGTGTTAGATGGGGTGATTGACTCAAACTATCAAGAATGAAATCAGACTACTACTCCATCATGAAGTAGTATGTATGGAATACATGCTAAGGAGGAGTATGTGTGGAATACAGGAGACCCCTTAGACCTTAGGACATTTCTTAGTATTACCAAGCCCTGTGACTAAGGCCAATGGAAACTACAACAACCCAAATCAGGCAGGACTACAAATGACCCAGACCCTTCAGGAGTGAAGGTTCAGGTCACTCCACCAGGTAAAAAAAATCAAATGTGCTGACGTGCTTGCTGAAGGCAATGGAAATACAGAATGGATAGTAAAAGAAGGTAATCATCTATATCAGCTACAACCACATGACCAATTGCAGAAATGAGGACTGTAATTGTCATACGTATTTCCTCCTTATTTTGTTAAGAATACGTCTGTGCATGTATATACTTGTACTAAGAAAATATCTTCGTTTTATTTCTTTTCTTCTTCCTTTATCATGTGATATAAGATTTATTTTCATATCAGCATTTCAGTACTATTAACTTTATGTAATAGCATTTAGGTTAAGAATTAGTGTGCCTCTGGTTGTACAAAGAATAGCTGTATTATGTTAGGCAAAATTATGACCTTATTATTGTCTTTATGCGGAGATTAAGTATAGTTTCAAGGGATGTGTGTGGGTTCAAATAGATGAGGAGTGGATTTGTGATGGCTAATATTAAGTGTCAACTTGATTGGATTGAAGGATGCCCAGATAGCTTGTATTGTTTCTGGTTGTGTCTGTGAGGGTATTGCCAGAGGAGACTAACATTTGAGTCAGTGGGCTGATGGAGGAAAACCCTCCCTCACTGTGGATGAGCACCACCCAATCACCTGCCAGCTGGGCTACAACAAAGCTGGCAGAAGAAGGTGGGATAAACTGGCTTGCTGAATTTTCTGGCTTTCATCTTTCTCCCATGATGGATGCTTCCATCCATTACTCCTGCCCTCTGACATTAGACTCCAGGTTCTTTGGCCTTTGGACTGTTAGACTTACACTAGTGGCTTGTCAGGGCCCACAACCTGAAGGCTGCACTGTCAGCTTCCCTGCTTTTGAGGCTTTTGGACCCAGACTGAGGCACTACTAGCTTTCTTCCTCAGCTTGCAGACAGCCTATCATGGCACTTCGCCTTGCAATCGTGTGAGCCAATTCTTTTTAATAAACTCCCTTTCATATATACATACATCTTATTATTTCTGTCCCTCTGGAGAACTCTAATACAATAATTTGATCATTGTTGATATTTACTTATTCATTCAGCATTAATTATATACATTATATCTTTTAAATTCAGCACCAGACCAACAGGATACAAATATGACTATAAAATTATTACTCCACTCAAGAAGTTCACTATCTAATGACAGCCAAAAACTTCCCTTCTGTTCCAGTTAGTATCTAATGATGTATAACAAGCAAGCTGCAATGTAGTACCTTAAAGTAAAAATAATAATTTTAATCTGTATTAGTTGTTAATGCTGCTGTAACAAATAACCACAAACCTAGAGGCTTAAATAATATAAATTTACAATCTGACTTACAGTTTTGTAGAAGTCTGCCATTTGTCTCATTGAGCCAATATTAAGATATTAGCAAGGCTACATTCCTTTCTGGAGGCTCTGGACAGAATCCATTTCCTTGCCCTTTCCAGCTCCTAGAGGTCACTACATTCCTTGGTTAGTGGCCCCTTCTCCCATTTTCTAAGTAAGCAACACTGTATCTTTCTTGGGTGGTCACATCTTTATTTCCCTGCTTCCCTTTTCCACTTGTAAGGGCCTTTTCGACTACACTGGACTCACTCAGATAATCCATATAATCTTCCTACATTAAGCGGAGCTGGAATCTTAATTCTATCTGCAGCCTTAATTTCCATTTGCTCTGTAACCTAACATAGCCGTAGCTTCCAGGAATGAGGATGTAGATACCTTTGCAGGAGCCATTATTCTGCTTACTCTATTAGCTCTCACAGTTTGCTTCTCTTCTATGAGTCGTGAATTTGTTAGTGGCTTGGCTGAGCAGATTTGGCTTAGTGCCTCTTGTGAAACTGCAGTCAGAAAATGGTTTAGCCTGGAATCATCTTATAAGATTTTCCATCACATATCTGGCCTGGGAGGACTTGAATAGCTGGGGGATGACCCAGGTGAACCTCCCTGGACCTCCCTGAATCTTCCTGGCTTTATCTGTATGGAGGCTCCCTGGGTGGTCTCTGCAGCATAAAGATTTCAAGGTAGTAGTTCTTCTTATGTGTCCATTTAACATTCCCAAAGCACATATTCAGAGAGAGAGAGAGAGAAAGAAAAAGAGAGAGAGAGATGGAAGACATATTATGGTGTATCCTCTGAAGTTATAAAGCATCACGTGCACTCTTGGTCAAGGTATTTACAAAGATTTGCTTAGTTTCAGTGGGAGGCAACATAGATCCTATTCCTTGATGGAGGAGAGAACACTTCACATTGTAAAGAGAGCATGTGGGCTGGGTTATATACATGTAATACCACCTTCCGAAGTGTAACTGCAACATCTATGAAAGAAACATTAATTGTGCTCTATATGAAATTACTTGGCTGTCACATAATCTACCTCACCTTTGCTCTTTTTGAAATATTCCATATACTGTGGCCTGAACAGAATAGAAAACAACCATTAACTCTTAGATAGATTTTATTCATAATTTGATACAGAATGGCTTATCTTTTTCTTTTCTTTTCTTTTTTTTGAAATGGAGTCTTGTTCTGTCGCCCAGGTGGGAGTGCGGTGGCATGATCTCAGCTCACTACTTCCCAGGTTCAAATGACTCTCCTGCCTCAGCCTCCAGAGTATCTCGGACTACAGGCACCCACCACCACACCTGGCTAATTTTTGTGTTTTTGGTAAAGATGAGGTTTCACCACATTGGCTTCTCTTTTTCTAACCACCTCACTACTATGAGTTTAATATTTAAGGAAATGCAGAGGGCAGTTCATCATGTACTAGGCCAACCCATACTATCTCTAGTCCTACACATAAGCAATTGATTTTTAGAATCAAGAGTATTACTTAAATCTTGTTTTTGGTTGATTAAATTTTTATTCATTTATCCAGATCCTGAAGTTCTATTTATAATTTATTTTATCTTTAAAAAAATCACCATATAACTTAAATGTGATAAATATTTTTATATCTTCTTTTATTAAAATATTGAGGAAGAAAAGTTCAAGGTTATAGCCTGAGACAAAACCCTAGAAGTAACCCCTCTCCAGGTTATTTCACTGTTTTCATTGATCAAACTGTTAAACATTAAACTAGGAATGACCAATCCACCCAATTCACCTTAAAAGCAACACATATTTCTCATTATTGGCTAGAATATAATGAAAGACAATTTAAAATATCTTTCTGTTGCCTCTGCATACTGTGCTTACAAAATGCTTCTTGTATTAGTAAAATAGAAATCATGTAAAATATGAAAACATTTGATTGTTTTAACCGAACTTTGGTGTGTCTAATGAAAACTACCTAGTTATGTTTTTCAGCAGAAAGCCAATATTCCATATATACAATTGTTCTTCCTGATATTTGGGTTTGCTTTATTATTTGTAGAATCCACTTCCTGTATGGTTGAGAGATAATGCTTTCCTAATACAGGCCTCTAGGACATTTCCCACCCTCAAACATTTGTCAAAAGAAGTCTGAAAATCCCCCTTTACTTCAGCATATAATATTGTAATTTATTTATAGCATTAAAATTAGATTACATGTTAATAGTCATAGTTTCTTTTACAAGTTCACCAGTTTTTCTTACATTTATTCTGCAAATATTTATGATTACTCCATTTTCCATTGCTAATAAATGCTCTCTTGGGCATCCTATCAGCTATGCTTGAATGGGAAAGCTATGGGCTATAAAAAGGCCACATTTTTCACTCATTAGCAGCTTCTCTCTCTCTCTTTCATTCTTTCTGTCCTCTGTCTCTCTGCATGTGTGTGCGCTTGTGTACATAGGTGTATGTCTGTGTTTAATGAACGAGTTTCTAACTTTAATTAAAAAAAATTTTTTCGCCGACAAGGTCTCACTCTGTCACCCAGGCTGGCATGCAGCAGCACAGTCACAACTCACTGCAACTTTGAAATCCTAGACTTAAGCCCATCCTCCCACCTTGGCCTCCTGAGTTTTTGGGGCAGCAGGCATGTCCCCTGATGCCCAGTTGATTTTCTTTTTTTTTTCCCACAGAAACGGGGTCTTGCTATGTTGCCTAGGCTGGTCTCAAACACCTGGTTTCAAAAGATTTCCCTGCCTTGGCCTCCTTAAGTGCTACGATTACAGACATGAGCCACCATGCCCGGCCCATTATTTCTTAATTACCTTTAGTGTGTGTGAGGAATGCTGCTAGGTCCTGGGAACATGGTCATGAGCAGACAGACAGTATTTGTGCTCCAGAAAGGGCTTACTTTCTAAAAGGAAATGGGATAGAATAAAGATATAATAAACAAAATGTTCTTGAAAGAGAATATGTTCTTTAAGTAAAAGAGGTAGGTAAATGTGCAGAAGCATGATGGGAAGTGTGATGGGAACCGGGATGGGATGCATTTGCATGGTCAGGGAAGACCTCATTAAAGTGGTGGTAGGAGAACAGAACATAAAAAAAGTTGTCATCTGTGGTCTCTGACCCAACTGCGCTGCTTTCTCTTCTTCTGTGCCCTGATTTTGTCTACCTGTGATGAGCTCCTGCGCTGCAGGAGTCCGGCTCACAACCAGGAGAGAAGTATTATTTAGTTTAAGCAAATCCTGGTAATGCCCATGCCAAAAGTCCTTGCCAGAGATGATTTAGATACTCTTACATAAGCTTGAACAATGAGATATAAAGTGGTAACTCCTGAGGGCTTTATCAGAAATGTTTCTTCATTAATGGGAGGGGACACACGATCTGAAAGTCAGCTGCGCAGACAGGCCAAACGTGGAGAAACTACATCTGCCTGGGACCACAAGGAGAGTTGCTTACAAGTTGGATGGAACAGAGGCAGGTAGAAAGGACACCAGTCTTTACAACATCATTGAACACTAATCAATCCACGAAGAGTGAACGTCTGGACTTTTCACTGTAGACAAAATAAACCTACCCTTGCTCAAATCTTTGTTATCTAGGACACCCTAACTGATACACAAGTGATCCAATGGCTGATCTATTTCTTTCTGTGTTTGTGTTTGTGTTTGTGATTGTGATTTGTGTGTGTGTGTGGGGGGGAGGTGCATTTTTATTACACATGGAAAGAGCATTCTCTCATAGGGACCATGCTTCTATTATCAATTGAGTATAAACATTTTTTAAAAAGATTATACGGTATGACAGAGATCTACAATTACAGAAATATTGAGAAATTCAGATATTTAGATAATGAGAAGTCAATGGAGCTATATGATTAAGGAAAACAATAGTAAAGGAGGCTGGCTAAAATTATGTGTTCTGGTTTGTCATTTCTTATGCAAGAAATCATTATGAATCTGGAATATCTCCTTGGGCCAAACAGGGATTTGTTCTTCAAGTCAGATATTTGTTCTGTGGTTATTCGCAGGCATTCAGCAACTGATGTCCATGATTTTAGTGGGACTATGTCATATTTTTAATTCTGTGTGTTTAAATTGTGTGTATTTAAGAATAATCAAATTTCTAGTAATATGTGTATCTATGTGTGTGTTTATATATATAAATACACATACACACATATGTATGTGTATATATACATACATATATACATATATATGCATACATACATATATATGCATACATACATATATATACATATATATGCATACATATATATACACACACACATATACATGTCCATAACTTCATAAGTAACCATTTTACCTTGGACAAAGAGAATGTAACACATGAGATAATTTAGGTGTATTCATACTTTTGCAACTGAGATAAGAATGACTTTCTGTTGTCTCATAACTTTTAGTTCCACTGCTACAAAGAGAAATACATACATATATGTATGTATAGATACTCACACACATATACCAGTAACTTTTAATTCCATTCCTATAGAAGCTCTGAAGTGTCCAATAACAAGTAGATCAACAGACATTTCTCTTTAGAAATGTTGAGGCCCAGTTCCAAATCAAGACCTATAGCGGTTTTTCCAGCAATGTCTGACAATGTACTCTCTCCCTCCTCCTGCTGTCTGGAGAGCTACAGCATCTTTCTCATGGATATGAATGCTAATTCACATGTGGGATATAGGGATATTTATGCCATCTACTGGCTATTTTGGAAAAATGCATTTCAAATACCAGATGTCTGCTTGCAAAAATTTAGAATGTAGGCAATCTTGATTTGTATTCAGAGTATGGAAATATCTTTCATGTTCTTTGAAAACATGAGAAATGCCATGTTGCTATTAAATTTTAGATGTACAGCTCAGCTTTCTCTTTGTAGCAGTAGAACTAAAAGTTATGAGACAGCAGAAAGTCATTCTTATCCCATTTGCAAAAGTATGAATATGCCTAAATTATCTCGTGTGTTATATTCTCTTTGTCCAAGTTAAAATGATTACTTATGAAGTCATGGACATCAACTTGGACTTGTGTCACTTTTGGATGCAAGTGGATCAAATGTTTTCTATGATTAAATAAAATATCACTTCCTCTACTTAAAAGTCCAACTCACCATAGACACGGTCTGTATGAACATTAGTTGTATCCTCCCAGCATTAGTTACATCCTCCAGAAAAGCTAATGTTTATGTTTTCAGTTATTTTTCTACGCAAAAAGCTTCTTTTCACCAACTCAAAAAAGTCAGTGGTATTTTTCTGGGTATTTTTTCTTTGAAAGTCAGTAACTAGGAACTTAGATGAGATATTTTAGACATTACTCACCTTTCTCTTAGATAAAAACAGCATAGATATGGATGTACATGAAAATTAATACCTTTGCTATATAAAAAACATTGTTAAGAGAATAAAAAACAAGCCATGGACAGATTTTCAAATTGCCTTTCTCACAAAGGACCTGTATCAGAAAAAAAACAACACCCAAAACATAACAATAATTTTAAAATCCCAATTAAAAAATTAACAAACTATCTAAACAGGCATTTCAGTAAATAAGATATACTGATGACAAATATGCATATAAGAAATGCTCAAGGCCGAGTGCAGTGACTCATGCCTGTAATCCCAGCACTTTGGGAAGCCGAGGTGGGTGGATCACGAGGTCAAGAGATCGAGACCATCCTGGCCAACATGGTGAAACCCCATCTCTACTAAAAACACAAAAATTAGCTGGGCGTGGTGGCGCATGCCTGTAGTCCCAGCTACTCGGGAGGCTGAGGCAGGAGACTTGCTTGAACCCAGTAGGCGGAGGTTGCAGTGAGCCGAGATCCACCATTGCACTTCAGCCTGACGACCGAGTGAAACTCCGTCTCAAAAAAAAAAAAAGAAATGCTCAAAATCATTTGGGTAAGTACAAATTAAAATCACAGTGATGGTCCAAGACTCAATAGAATAGAATGTTTAATTAAAACATACTGACAGGTCAGGCTGGTGGCTCACATCTGTAATCCCAACCTTTTTGGAGGCCGAGGTGGGTGGATCATCTGAGGCCAGGAGTTCAAGACTAGCCTGGCCAACATGGCAAAACCCCATCTCTAATTTGTAAAAATACAAAAATTAGCTGGGTGTGGTGGCGGGCACCTATAATCCCAGGTACTCGGGAGACTGAAGCAGGAGAATCTCTTGAACCTGGGGGGGCAGAGGTTGCAGTGAGCTGAGATTGTGCAACTGCAATCCAGTCTAGATGACAGAGCAAAACTCCATCTTGAAAAACAAACAAATAAACAAAAAAACATACTGACAAGAGGAAGTGATGGTTAGGATGCAAAGCACCTGTCATATACTCTTGCTGGAAATGCATAATGACTCACCATTATGGAGAACAATATAGTAATTTATCATAAAGTTATAAATACCTTTGTCATGTGGCCTAGAAATCCCTCTTAATGTTTACCAAAGTAAAATAAAAACTTATATTCACACAAAAAGTCCTGCATACATGTTTATAGCAGCAATATTCATAGTCATCAAAAACTGTGTAGGACAAAGATGCCGAATGTTTGGTATATGGATAAATAAACTATAGATATTTATTGTATAAACACTGGATTGTATTTATACAATAAACATCTATACAATAAAATGTTATTCAGTTATGAAGAGAATTATTGACTCACCAGAAGATTAATCTTAAATTCATTTTGCTATATGAAAGAAGCAGATTCAAGAGCTACACAGTACTTGTTCAAATTATATATGTTTTGCCTACATTTGTGTGTGTGTATAATCTTACAGAAAAGGCAAAAATAGAAGTATAGAAAAAAATCACTGGTTTCTCAGGGTGGAAGGAGAGCTTGAATAAAACTGAGCAGCAGAAGAAAATATTTGTGGTGATAGAATTTTTTTGTAGTACAATTCTGATGGCAGATGCAATTCTATACATTTGTCAAAAATAATACAACACCACCCAGAGTGAATTGTATACTGTAAGTAAATTTTAAATAATTAACCAGAATTTGGGAGAAATGCTAACTAGAATACAAATATATGACATATAAAGAAACATAAGCCAGGGGCAGTGGCTCATACTTGTAATCCCAGCACTTTGGCAGGCCGAGGTGGGTGGATCATCTGAAGTCATGAGTTCAAGACCAGCCTAGCCATGGTGAAACCCTGTCTTTACTACAAATATAAAAAAATAGCAGGGTATGGTGGTGGGCACCTGTAATCCCAGCTACTCAGGAGGCTGAGGCAGGAGAATCGCTTGAAGCTGGGAGGCGGAGGTTGCAGTGAGCCAAGATTGCACCATTTTACTCCAGTCTGGGCAACAAGAGTGAAACTCCATCTCAAAGAAAAAGAAAAAAAAAGAAATATAGACACATTGAGGGTGGGGAAGTGTATTAGTCCATTTTCACACTGCTGATAAAAGACACAACCAAGACTGGGAAATTTACAAAAGAAGGAGGTTTAATGGACTTACTGTCCCACGTGGCTGTGGAGGCCTCACAATCATGGTGGAAGGTGAAAGGCACGTCTCACATGGTGGCAGGCAAGAGAAGAGAGAACTTGTCCAGGGGAACTCCTCTTTTCAAAACCATCAGATCTCATGAGACTTACTCACTATCACAAGAACAGCATAGTAAAGACCTGCCCCCACGATGCAATTACCTCCCACAGGGTTTCTCCCACAACACGTGGGAATTCAAGAAAAGATTTGGGTGGGGACACAGCAAATCATATCAGGAAGAAAATAAATCAAGTAACTTTGGAAATCTCTATTTTGATGGAATACTCTAAGGCTGAAGGAAAAAAAATACACAAAATCTATACTCAAGTTAATAAATCTATTTTTTCCCAGCAATATAAGTCAGCAATTCTGAAACTACTTTTTTTGTATAATAAGAATGGACAATTAAGTGAATATATTGTGTTCAATGAGAGCCATTTTCTCACTGTAAGAAGAGGCACAAATAAGAAAAGGAGAAAGGCTAGAATGAATGGATCTTGTCATTTAGGAATAGACACAGGTATTTCATTAAAAGAGGTATCATTATAAGCATCATGTTTTTTAAAGGTAGATGGATGGATAGATGGAAAGAGAGAGAGAGATAATAGTGAGAGGTGAGGCCACATGAACTTCCTGGGTCGAGTGGGGACTTGGGAACTTTCCTGTCTTACAAGAAGGTTGTAAAACGCATCAATCAGTGCTTTGTAAAATGCACCAATCAGTAGGATTCTAAAAGTAGCCAATCGTGGGGAAGATTGAAAAAAGGGAACTCTGATAGGACAGAAATGGAACATGGGCAGGGACAATAAGGGAATAAAAGCCGGCCACCCCAGCCAGCAAGGGCAACTCGTCTTCTTCCAGGCTGCGGAAGGTTTGTCCTTTTGCTCTTCACAATAAACCTTGGTACCGCTCACTCTTTGGGTCTGTGCCATCTTTAAGAGCTGTAACCCTCACTGGGAAGGTCCGCGGCTTCATTCTTGAAGTCAGTGAGACCACGAACCCACCGGCAGAAACCAACTCCAGACACAATAGATCGATAGGCAGTTCTGTGTCTGCATTGGCTGATATGTATACATATGTCTCCTTTCTCTGTCTGCTGAGTTCTAGATACGATGACGCTCCACTAGAAATATGCATACCTAGAGCCCAGATCTTCATTTCTAAATATAATTCTTCAATGAAAACAACCAGAGTTGCTTGGAGGATTGGTTAACTCCAGGGCTGGGGTGGGTTAAATACAAGATGAATCTGGAATAAAATGTTATTCTGGAAAGTAAGGAAGGGGAATGTTGAAAGAGTCCAAGAGCCAACCTGAGAAAAACTCCTAATGGCCAAAACTGGCATAATGTAAACAACAAAACCAATAATATCGGATAAAATCCACAGAATAAAATGAGCATTCACAAGTTCATACTAATCAAAGTAAGTATTTAAATAAATAAATGAGGAAGAAAGGACAGCTCTTCCTTACAGAAAAACTTCCATTGATAAATATAGAAGTGTGGAAAATGGAAAATTGCCATTAACAAAAGATGAAATTATTGCAGGCAGGTTCTACTGAGGAATAGTAAAATGAATAAGCAAAATCACTAAAAAAAAAATCAGGATATTTACTAATTAGAGAGACAAAATTAGTAATTTCCAGTAGAGAAACCCAGCCGACACCTTCTTAACCAAGCGGTCAAGGTTAACACTGTCAATATCAGCATCACATATTCTCTGACAGATGCACTGAGAAGAGCAAATTATTTCTGTGACATTCTTGCCAAAAATGCTTAGCCTCAATTGAGGCTTGAAAAAACATGACTAACCCAAATTGAGAGACATTCTACAAAATAGTGTACTGGAACTTTTCAAAAGTGTCAAGGTCATGAAATAAAAGGACAGACAGAAGCACTGTCACAAATTGGAGAAGATTAAGAAAACATGACAACTAAATGCAATGTGTCTTTTTTTTTTTTTTTGGATCCTCGAAGCAACAAAGTGGAAAAATTGGGGAAATCCAAACAAAGTATTTGATTTAGTTAATGTTGTTTTATCCGTGTTAATTATTTAGCTTTAATTATGTTATTATGTTAGGCAAGATGTTAACGTTAGGGGAAGCCAGATGAAGGGCATATGGGAATTTTATGTATTGGTTTTGCAATTTTTCTGAAAGCTTAAATTATTTAAAAATGAAATTTAAAAATATAATTACCTCCTATTATTTTAAGGTCGCTCTTTTATCACTTTTTTTTTAAATCAGGGTTTGTGTGTGTATGTGTGTTTCTGTATGTGTGTATTGTCATTCCAAATTTAGAAGTTTGTATGTTCATTTTCAGTCATTTCATCTATATTTTCAAACATTTCTATATTGCATTATCTGGCTTTCTTTGTATTTAACATATTTTTATTTGTCATTATGTTTTTTTTTACTTAAGTTTTTTTTTTTTTACTTCTCACAATTGTTCTTGATTGTATTCAAAAGTCTACCCCACATATTGGCTTTTTTGGACAAACTTTTCATTTTGTTAATGTATTTATTTTATTTTTCCATATTTTAAATGTATTTTTATTTTTTTTTTTTGAGATGGGGTCTCACTCCATCACTCAGGCTGGAGTACAGTGGTTTGATCTCGGCTCACTGCAACCTCTGCCTCCCGGGTTCAACTGATTCTTCTGCCTCAGCCTCTTGAGTAGCTGGGAATACAGGTGCCCACCACCATCCCTGGCTAATTTTTTGAATTTTTAGTAGACACGAGGTTTCACCATATTGGCCAGGCTGGTCTCGAACTCCCGACCTCAAGTGATCCATCCACCTCAGCCTCCCAAAGTGCTGGGATTACAATCATGAGCCACCATGGCTGGCCTACTTTTACATATTTATTAATTATGCTGTATTCATCACACTTTCTTTTTATCCATTTTATGAAATTAAAAGCTATAAATGTTCCTGATTTTTTTATCTAAAAATTTTGATAAATATAATAATTTCATATTATCTCTTCTAGATAACTTGTAAATTTCCATTTTTAGTGAATCTTTAAGTTAGGAGTGATTTAGAAGTGTATTTTTGAAATTCTGAACTATATGACTTTTTTGTTATTCTTTTTTTTTTTTGAAATGGAGTCTCACTCTGTCACCCAGGCTGGAGTGCAGTGGCGCGACCTCAGCTCACTGCAAGCCCCACCTCCCAGGTTCACGCTATTCTCCTGCCTCAGCCTCTTGAGTAGCTGGGACTACAGGCGCACAGCACCACGCCCGGCTTGTTGTTACTCTTCTAACTCCATTTCTAAATTCATGCTACTGTGGTCAGTGAACATGACTTAAATGTGTCATTTTGAGGGATATATTAAAATTTTCTTTTTGACCAATTAATCTTTCTATGAATATTTCCTTTGTGATTTTTAATACATATATAATGCTTTTTAACTATATTTATTAAATTCTGCATAGTCTTGTACTTAATTTTCTTCTCCTAGAGCTATATGTAAAAACATTCACAGTGATTGTTCATTTTTCAGTGTTTCATTCTAATTTTATGTCTTTCTGTTTTGCACGTTTTGATGTTATGTTATGTTTTGGATGTACAGGTTTATGATTTTTATGGCTTCTTTCTGGATAGCTTCTTTTTTGCCAGACTTGAATTGTCTAAAATTGACTAGGTATAAAATTCTGGATAAGATTTTTCAAAAACATGTTTTAACCTCAAGCCTTTGAAGATATTCCACTGTTGTCTTTTCTACATAGCATTACTGAAAAGGAGACCTTTGTCAGTCTAGCTTTTGCTTCATTGTGGGGACTTTTTTCCTCTCCTTGGAAGTTCCTAGGTTTCCTTTTCCTCCCCCTTATTCTTTATCCTTGAGTATTGTCAAGGCGCTAGTTGTTTTTATTTTCATATCTTACCTGGCCCTCAGCAGATGTTTCAATCTAAATACTCACGCATTAGTTCTTCATAATTCTTACTCGTTATCATTATTATTATTATTTTTAATGCCAATTCATTGCTTTTTTTCTTCTCTAATTTTGCAAGGATAAAGTTGCCAGAACTGAGCATGTTTTATCTCACTCTTTTTTTTACTTTTTCTTCTCTATCAGTTTTGTATTATTGATAGTTTTGTATCCTGGGAAAACTATTCAGCATGATCTTCCAGGTGGTAATTTTTTGTTTATTTTTATCCACTTATTTGTACCATCTGTTAAGCTTCAAAAAGTTATCAGGAATGCATGTGTATATACAAATGTTGATATAGAATACCTATATTATTTTTAGTTGGCAGCCTAATGTTGTTTCATAAATGTGACATCCTCACTTATCGTCCTAAACATATTAATTATTCTTAACTCAATGTCCTATTTTTTGGTTCTATTGTATTTTTTAGAGATATGGGTTCTTCTGCTCATTGAGCTTTTTGACCCTATTTACCATTTTGTCTTTGACTAAATATCTGTTGATTCTTGATCATACACCTGTATCTTTGTTGTCGAGACTGCTGGTGAAATTGTCTCAGTTATCTCTTGTGTCTCAGCCCACGGAAATGTAGGGAGTCCCTTTTACTCTCAACATATTCACCGGAGATAGGTTAGTGTGAGAATATACCACAAATGAAATACCTTAGTAGCTATTTTTCTGGATGTGAGTGATCTTGATATTTCCATAGTTTATCACACATCAGGGACACACCATCCTGTATGCCCAACACAGGTTTCATCCTGGTGCAAGCAGATTCCTTGCTACTGCTGCCTGGACCAAGGGCTGAAGCTCTGAGTCATTTGTTGTCTGACCCAGGAGCCTGTCCTGTTTCCCCACATCTGTCTCCTCTCCATTGAGCTGCTGTGCTCACTCTTAGTGGCCATACCTGGCTCTTAATTCTGAGCTTTTGTTTCCTTATTCTGTATTTTCTATCCCATGCACATTTCACTTCTTGTTTACTAGTTTGTTTCTCCATGAACATATGGAGGAGTAACTGTATGTAGGTGGTTTTAGAATTCACTGTCCTTGCAACCGATTTTATAGGAATGAAAACGTTGCACAATGTGTTCAGCTTGTATCACCTTGAAAGTCAAACCATAAGAAAGTCCCACTTCTGTAGGTCCAAAACAGTTGACTGTTGGCAACTTTATATGGTTCTATGCAATCGTGTATTAATCACCCTCTTCCTTATAGCACATATTTTGTGTATGGTTGTCATGTCCTACCTAAGTTATTAGGTAGTAAACGCAAGTGTTGCAGTTGTATATTACTCAGTGTTTTATTTTCTGAAGTGGCTGTTAGGTCTTTTAGCAGAATAAGTTCACAAAAACACACAACAAAGAAACACAACGTAAATTCCTTCTAGGTATCTTTATGGATATGGCCCTGTTAGAGCTCCATATTTTGGTTGTAGTTTTTCCAAACATAAAACAAGATGAGTAGATGTGGGTTTACTGTTTGCATCTGGATGGAATGGGGACAGGAATGTACCGATAACTGTCTGTGTATCTCGTATGCGATTTCAACCTGTGCCATCTTCAGGAATATATCTATAACTTCAGTTCACGTAAATTGCCTGGTTGTAAATATTAGGGAATCCTATTTTCCATGGGATATTCTATGGTTGTCAAATTTATGCACTAGAAAACTTGCCATTATTTCAACTTGCAAAAATTCTAGATTGTCCCAACCAAAGGCAATTTTTCTTTCACAACGATCCTTTGAGCTTTTTGGTCTCTTCCTCCTGTAGCCTTGGGGTGGAGGTTCACATGGTTTCCAATTTGGGAAACTCTCCCTCAGGAAAATTTTCCAGCAAGTCTTGCATATTTCTCCTCCTGGAAGAGTCTCCCCTCTCACATACCTGGCACTCCCTACCCACACACAGGGGACTGGGGACAATGGTGTACATATTTTTCATCAGCTCTTGGCTTACTCCATCCTCCTTTCTGATAACTTTTTTTTGTTTTTTAGTTTCATTGGGTTTAAATAAAGATGCATATTACTGAAGCCAGTGAAAATCATACCTAGAAGTGTGTGTTCTTCCTTCAACTCAGAAGATGCAGAGGCCCTGGCTTTAAGATGAGATTCTTAAGTAACTAAAAATAATTTAGTCACATTGCTATTCAAGGCTACAACTTGCAGCCTTGAAGAATAAATTTCTGATCACATTTGCTTGGAGTTATCGGCGTCTTCCCTTTTTATCTCAGTTGGCATCACTTAAGCAGTCTAAATGAAATCATTCCAGAAACACAAAAATTACTTACCACAATAGCATTTTAATTTGGGATTTTTAATTTCCTTATGAAAGTCACTTCTTTTTAAGTAGGATGCTGTTTTAAAATCCAGAGCTCCAAATTTATAGTTCTCATTGTCAGAAATGAATTTTCCATTTATAAAATAACGATACCAACAACGCTACAACTAACACACACGGGTAGATTCAGAATTTGTGGAACTTTACAACCTTTATGAGTATAGAAATTATCTTCAAGGAAAAGAATACAAACAGGGGAGGAGTATTTATTCACAATGAGAAAAGGAATAAAAATTTGCAATTTGTGAAAAGCTGACAGACAAAAATATCACTAAATCCGGAAAAACATTCCAATATTTTTATTGATTACTGTTTGACCTTTGTTTTCTCCTAATACTTTGGCTCAATTATCCTTTAAAACCTTTTCCTATGATCAGGATTTATTTTTTATTATTGCATTTTCTTCCACCTTCACTCCTCTTTAATGGTAATGTCATTTTTAATTTTAGGATTGCCCATTTGAGAGAAAATCCAAATGGGTTTTTTCATCTGTGAGCTGTTTTCATGTGCTTTGCAGGTTTTGCAGTTCCTTACTGGAATTCCAATTAATTCTGTTTTGCAAGATTGCCATACAAATATTTTTTCAATGTCTGGAACATTCTTTATACACCTATTTCAAAATATATTTCTAAGAGGAGTGAGCTTCTGTTTGATTCGATTTTGTTGGGAAACAAATCCGCTATACATTTTTACACTGCTGAGGATGTTAAGAGTCTTCTTCAGGATACCTTCTGGTTCTATTTATTCCAAGTCTTGCTGCTCCCTGGCTGTTCCCACACCTTTGGTGCGAGCGGCTGCAGGGCATGTTTCAGTTCACAGTGCTTCCTCTGGGCCAAGACCTGCATGTCGCTATGCAAAGTGAGTTGGCGCAAGAAGTATAGACATGTTTTTGGAAGCCCTTGACTCACTGGGAAGGCTAGCAGTAAATTCATAATACTCAAACTGACTGTGAATCCTGTAAATATATTCCACTAAATTCAAACTAAGTGTGCCCCCATTCAACCTCTTCTTTATTGGATTTCAGTAATACATATGGACGTGGCAACAGCAGCAGGCAAGAGGGGAAACATGTAAGCACACGGGGGTGGTCAGATGAGAGGAGACAGTAGAGGTAGCCAAGTGCAGTTAAAATGCTGCACCCTGACGTATTTTATGGGCATATCACACTCTTCCAGTCTCTTCCTGGAATTTTCTTTTTTTCTTTTCTTTTTTTGAGACAGAGTCTCACTCTGTAGCCCAGGCTGAAGTGCAGTGGTGTGATCTCGGCCTACCCACCGTCCACCTCCCGGGTTCAAGTGATTCTCCTGCCTCAGCCTCCCGAGTATCTGGGAGACCAGCTGGCATGCCACCATGCCCGACTGGTCTCGAACTCCTGACCTCAGGTGATTTGCTCTCCATGGCCTGCCATAGTTCTGGGATTACAGGCACGAGCCATTGCACCTGGCTTCTTCCTGAACTTTGAAAGAAGCCTGTGCAAATGAGGGACATAGACTTGGTTCAGTACCTTCATGGCAATGCACTTGAGTTAAAACAAAGTTGCTCATATTTAAAAGTAGTACTAAGATTATACTTTTTTTCCCATTGTGCTCTGCCTCCCCATATTCAGTTTCCTTTATTTTGCCTCTAGAAAGACATGTTTCAGTAAGAGTCAAGCACATACACTACAAGAATTTAACCAAAAGTAATGTATTGTGAACTATTTTTGTAGGTAGCAATTTCTAGACTTCAAATGACTCCGTTCAAATTCTGAAATTCTCATATTACATTGGCAGCTTCATATGTAGGGCTTTGTTACTATTGGCTCTAGCTATAGTACCTTTGAAATGCACCACCTTAAGGTAATGGCATTAGTAGATTGTGGATGGCTTGAAAGAACACCTGAGTATGTAGGAAAAAGCCACAGGGGCACCATTGTATCATCTCTTTGAATTAATACACTGCTATGAATTTTGTGGTTATTGTTGTGAAGATAAGGTCAATTTACTCTAGTGATGTTTCCAGAATTGTAAATTTCCAGAATTGCAAATGTCCAGCATTATTGCAAATATGGGTCAGTTTTCAGTAGGTACAGTTCTCTTCCATTTGACTACAATGACCATGGAGATGCTGTATAACAATGGACACTTTCAGCGGCCTGTTCAAACTGTTGAATAACATCATGTTTATAAACACTGTGACATGAAATGATTTTCGATAGCTGTGGCAACTTGAAATGCTTAAAAAGAATGTGGAAAACATATATATCTAATTTCAAAAGGAACTTTAATATCATTCTGGTGTTATAATAGTGTTTTGTTTTCTTCTAGATTGTATAATCTTACAGATCCATTAAGCCTTTGGAATCTGTTATTCTCTTTTAACAAAAACAACAATTTTGCAAAAGCTGCTTATTTGGGGCTACAGCTAAAGAAGTATTTTCTATGTGTAACACAATAGGAATTCAATTATACCTCCCAAATAATGAATGTCTATTTTATTCAAGGTTGTGTTCTATATTATGAGAAGTGAGATTATGATTTTTGATTCTCATTATCTTCTAACCAATGGAAGATAGATAATGGCACAAATGAGAACCTGCTTTCTCCAGAGGAGTTCATGCTGTTAAAAAAATAAAGAAAAAGAAAGTAAAAATGTTTTTGATAATATTCAATGTAAGTCCTCTTTCTTTCTCTACCTAATCTCTCATTCTCTTTCTCTCTCTCTCTCTCTCTCTCTCACACACACACACACACACTTACATATAAAACTGCTATCAATAAAGCAATGCTTACTAGCTTTATTATTATTTATTATTAGCTTTATTATGTAATTTTTAGTGGAAGTAAAAGCCAATGCAAGGTGGCAAAAAAAAATCAGAAGTGTAGTATTAGAAAAACTAATCCAACGTATTGACTGCATCTGCTTTTATTTTATACCTGTAAACTCCTAAAAAAAAATGTACTATGGAGGAGAAGGTGACTGTGGTAGTCTGGATTCTCTAGAGGGAGAGAAGTCATAGGAAATATGTATATGTGAAAGGGAGTTTATTAAGGAGAATTGACTCACATGATCACAAGGTGAAGTCCCTCAATAGGCCATCTGCAAGCGGAGGAGTAAGAAGCCAGTAGTTGCTCAGTCCAAGTTCCAAAACCTCAAAAGTAGGGAAGCCAACAGTGCAGCCTTCAGTCTATGTCTGAAGGCCCTAGAGCCCCTGGCAAATCACTGGTGTATGTCCAAGAGTCCAAAAGCAGAAGAACTTGGAGTCTGATGTTTGAAGGCAGGAGGAATCCAGCACAGTAGAACAATGAAGGCAGGAAGACTCAACAAGTCTGCTCATTTCACTTTCTTCTGCCTGCTTTTACTAGTCACACTGGCAGCTGATTGGATCGTGCCCACCGAAATTGAGGGTGTTTGCTTCTCTCAGTCCACTGACTCAAATGTTAATCTTCTCTGGCAACAACCTCACAGATACACCCAGGAACAATACTTTGCATCCTTCAATTCAATCAAGTTGACACTTAATATTAACTATCACAAGTCCACCCCTTATCAACTTAAACCCATAGACATCTCCCAAAATCATACATGTTCTCCAAATGAAGACAGTAACAAAGTCATAATTATGACTAATATAACACAGCTATCTTTCCTACAACCAGCAGCTCACTAATCCCTAACCTAAATGTTATTACATAAAGTTAACAACAAGTGCTGATATGAAGTCAATAAATCTTATGTCAAATGATAAAGGAAAAAGAAAGGAAATAAAATAAAGCTATTGTCAGTGCAAGTGTATACATGCACAAACATATTTTTAACAAAGTAAGGAGGGAATCCTCATGACTATTACAGTCCTCCTTTCTGCAGCTGGTCACATGGTCGTAGCTGTTACTGATGACTACCACCTTCTACCATCCATTCTGTATTCCCTTTGCTTTCAGAAAGCACCTCAGCAGGCAGCGATTTTTCGCCTGGTAGAGGGGTCCAATCCTTCATTCCTGAAGGGTCTGGTCCATTTGTCATCCTGCCTGGTTTGGGTTATTGTAGTTTCCCATTGATCTTAATCACAGGGCATGGTAATACTAAAAGATGCCCTAAGAGGTGTCCTGTGTTCCACACATACTCTTTCTTACCTCCATTGTGGAGTAGTAGACTGATTTCATCTTGATAGTCCTAATCAATCACCCCAGCCAACACTGTAACTCCCTTCTTAGCCTGTTGACTTAAAGGTGGAAGGAGCCCAAAGTGTCCAGGTGGCAATCTTAACTTCCAGTTTAATGGAATCATTGTTGTGTCTCCTGGTGGAGACAATAAATAACTTATTATTTATTATTAGCTTTATTATGTAATTTTTAGTGGAAGTAAAAGCCAATGCAAGGTGGCAAAAAAAAATCAGAAGTGTAGTATTAGAAAAACTAATCCAACGTATTGACTGTATCTGCTTTTATTTTATACCTGTAAACTCCTAAAAAAATGTACTATGGAGGAGAAGGTGACTGTGGTAGTCTGCATTTCTCCCTCTGCAACTAAGACTGCTAGGCCAGCGGAATGTAAGGTCACAGGAACAGGAAGCAAAAATTTCGCTAGTGTGTCACTAGCGGTGATTAGTGGTGCCACTTCCACTTCCGTCCTTTGATTCCTGGGCCCGTGAATCCTGGCTATGGGAGAAACGGTACCATATATTGAATGCTGATTCAGCACATACACAGACTTTTGGAGAACTTTGCCCATCCAAATACCAAATTTCTTTGTCACCATTTTTTTTCTTTTTCTTCTTTTCTTTTTTCTTTTCTTTTCTTTTCTTTTTTTTTTTTTTTTTTTTTTTTGAGACGGAGTCTTGCTCTGTCACCAGGCTGGAGTGCAGTGGCACGATCTTGGCTCACTGCAGTCTCTGCCTCCTGGGTTCAAGTGATACCCTGATTGCCCTGCCTCAGCCTTGTGAGTAGCTGGGACTACAGGCGTGCACTACCATACCTAGCTAATTTTTTGTATTTTAGTAGAGACAGGGTTTCACCATGTTGGCCATGATGCTTTTGATCTCCTGACCTCATGATCTGCCCGCCTCAGCCTCCCAAAGTTCTGGGATTACAAGCGTGATCCACCGCGCCCGACCTATCACCAATTTTTAAATCATGCTTCTTCTAAGTCCCTGCTCACCCAGCCAAACCACTGTCTACAGCCCATGAATCAGTATATAATCACACATCTGGCCATTTCTCGTTGTAAGCAAAGTGTACAACCTGGTGCCCTGCTTGAAGTTCTCCCCATTGGAAAGATTTCCCTTCACTGCTGTCCTCCAGGGATGTCCTAGAAAGGGGCTGTAGTGCTGCAGCTATGCACTTTTGGGTGGTGCCTGATATTGTGCAGAACTCTCTGTAAACCAGGCCCTCCTCTTCTCTTCCTCTGTCAACTGATCACAGGGAACTCTCCATGAGGTCAGTGGTGCCGGCTGGGGGAGAGAAGGCAGGGTGGCTGGGGACCACAGGCATTTGGCCCTCTTCCTCATGTAACTTAATTGTGCCTTCAGGACCAGCTCAAGCCCAATCACATATATATATGGCTTCCATTTGATGATGCAACGCTGCTGTGAATGCCCAACTTTATGGCTTGGTTGGTAGAGAAAGAACCCAGTTCCTGACAGGCAGTTCAGGTTGCATGGTAGCTTGTTGACTCATAGTCAAATGTTCAGTTTCTAGCAAGGCCCAGTAATAGGCCAAGAGCTGTCTCTCAAAAGGAGAGTCGTTATCTGCAGAAGATGGCAGGACCTTACTGCATAATCCTAGAGGACTCCACTGTGATTCACCTATGGGGGCCTCCCAAAGACTCCAAACAGCATCCCTATCTCCCATTGACAACTCAAGTACCGTTGGATCTGCTGGGTCATATGACCCAAGTGGCAGAGCAGCTTGCACATAAAACCCACTCAAAACTGGCAGCCTTTCGGGTCACTAGATAAATGGCCCCGAGTAACATAGTAACTATCAGAGCTACGAAGTATGATTTTGACCAATGAGAAAAACTAGCAAGATAGATATAAACAATAAAGATTAATTGTATTATTTCTAGGAATATTTAACCAGGAATATAATGGAAATAATAATTTTATATGCAATAAGGACAGAAATGTAATAAATAAAAAATAAGTCTAAGGAGATGTGGGTAAAACCTATATGACATCTAAGATATATTTGAATAGTTAAGGAAATAAACAGAAAATAGCTTGTTTTTAGATAAGAAAATCCAAAATTATGTTATCAATTCTCCTCAATTGATCTCTATCTTCCAGGGCTCATTCATAATCATTAAATACTAAAATAATCACAAAATCATGAGAAAGAGTAGTAAAGTGTGAAATTAGTAGTTACAAAATTAGAACATGAATCTATAATGATTATAGCTCTTTGATACTAAAAAAGAAATAAATTTACAGCTTAATAGATCCCCTAGAAGTTAACAATAGATCAATAGACAGGTAATTTAGTCTGTGAAACATTGTCATGTCATTACCAGTGGGAAATAGAGGTTAATATTTTTACCCATATCTTAATTCAAAATAAATATTTAAAAATGAAATCATAAAGATACTTGAAAAAAAATGGAAGTCTGGAAAGCTTTTTTAGCAGAACCATCAGCCTAGAAATCACACACAAACAAGAAAAGTGTTAGCGATTTTGAAAACCTACATACTAGCATAAAGAAAAACATAACTCCAAGAAATGTTGAAGCTTATTGGAGCAAAGCTGCTATTTCAATAGTTTATCAATAAATTACTGCAATTATCATCACCTCATCTGCAACTGATGAATAAAAATAAATTATTTCAAAGTTTTAAACAGTGCAATAATTATTTGCAATACAGAGTAAACATGCAATAAAGGTTTTTATTCCTGAGACTTAAGTTGGATAGGGCTAGATTTTCATCAAGGAAAACAAAAGTATGATGTTAAGTTAAAATTCTACTCACTGTACCTTGGCAGATTCCCTCCACAATTGGTGGAAAGTTTCATTTTCTAAAATCACACACACTACATATATTTATACAATGCCCATCTTGCTAAAGATGGCTTCCCTAAAATTCTAAATTTATTTTTTCCATTTTCAGATTGTTTAAAACATTGCAACAGAAATGACCAAAAAAAGGTAGTTGAGAGTAATTAGACAATGAAAGAGATGACCTGACCCTGTACAAGGTCAAATGACATTAGGGAGCAACAAGTTCTATAATCTCTCATAAATCACCAAGAAAATGGGCTATTGTGACAAGAGTTTTTGTCAGGAAACCCTTAATATCATACTGGGATCTTCACTGTGATCAATATATTCCTCCATCATGCCAAAGAACACCTATAATAGTTGAAGACATAATAACATTTTTCCAAAAAATGATTCTATTGTCCTAAATCATCTGGCCAAGGTACTTCATAACTACCTCTTCAACTGAGTTTCAATATTGGCAAAAATTCTTTTGGTTTTCTAATTTCTCTTTCTTTCCTCCATAAGACACGTAATTTATAATTAGACAAAATGTGTCTCTATTAAGTTGAAGTAATGCCTCCATTGCTTCATCACTCACAAAGGTAAATGAAACAATCAACTGCCTCCTCTATAAACCATCATTTATATTCCTAATTCTTCCTTCCTGTTGGGCTTGATATACTTTCAACATCTTTTAGGTAAGCCACACTGATAGATGGTCAGTCTAAATGAGTGAAAAATGTTCTGTAACGATCAGGAAGATAAATCAAACGTTGTAAATTTTCCCCACAAATTGGAGCAATATTATGACTTCAACAGTTTATCAAAATTAAGAGCAGTTATTCTTATTCCTAGCTGTCCCTTACAAACACCAGGTTTGGGGAGTGGGTAATTTACACATTGAACCTTAGGCTTTCTATTAGTCCATTCTCACACTGCCATAAAGAACTACCTGAGACTGGGTAATTTATAAGGAAAAGAGGTTTAATGAACTCACAGTTCCATAGGCTGTACAGGAGGCGTGGCTGGGGAGACCTCAGCAAACTTACAGTCATGGCAGAAGGTGAAGGAGAAGCAGGCACAATCTTCACCTGGTGGAGCAGGAGGAAGAGAGAGCGAGCAGAAGGGGAAGTGCCACACACTTTAAAACAATAGATTTCCTGAGAATGCTGTCATTATCATGAGAACAGCAAGCGGGAAATCCATCCTCATGATCACATCACCTCCAACCAGGTTCCTCCCCCAACAATGGGAATTACAATGCAACATGAGATTTGGGTGGGGACACAGAGACAAACCATATCAGGCTTCAACTGAGAATAAATTAGTCAGAATCCCCAGTACTTGTGCTCAGGCTTGAGCTCAGGCTTGGGTGTTTTCTTAAAAAACCTTGGGTGTTTTCTTAAAAAAATCATTCCAGATGATTTTAATGTGTAACCATGGCTCAGAACCAGAGAATTAGATAATCATTTTTATAGTGTGTTGCTCAATTAAGATAATTATGCCATAGAGCTTAAGCTATACCTGCTCCACACTTTCCATATCTGACTTTTATACCACCATTCTCTCCCTCTTCTTAATAAACACATTGTCATTATAAGTCATCACTGCTTTGTCTGCATCTCCAACAATAGGGAAGTGTGTGAAGGAATTTGAAGATTTTAATCCATTTTTTACATCGTAGGGGCAATAAACTTACAGGCCTATAATTGTGAAACTCCCATTTGACACATCCCATCTGCAACCTATAAAAAACCTGCATCACTGGATATCACCTGTGTAGGTGGCAGTGGCTTCTTAAATGATCACCCTCAGCCCTCCCCAAGGTCCCTGGAAGACTAAGTGTAGTTGCCAAGGAAGCTGATATGACCTCTACAAAAGGAAACTCTGGCCTTTGTGGTATTTTGTCCTTATTTAATTTCAATTCCAAAATAATTTACATTTTGGGTACCCATTTACTAATTTAAATATGAATTACTTGCTTTTATTTTGTATCCTCTTATAAAATTGTTTCCTTATGAATACACATCACCAAATCTATATTTTGTGCAGCAGGTGAAAGTTCTCATCTGTCCAAGTGCAGGCTGCTGGAGGACAGCCTTAATTTTATCAGGTTGGGAGATTTACTTGGAATTGTGTTTATTTACCTAGCTCATGAAATACTTCTTACTGCTTATATTGAAGGAAGGGAAGAAGATCTGTTGACATAAGTTGCCATGTAAGGAGAAACTATAAGTTGATCTTGACACTCGGAGATGCTAATTCTTTGTTTTTCCTGTATTTTCTTTTAAAGACTTAAAATGACTGCTCTGCAGCCAGGAGTAACTGAAATACGTGGCTCCTGAAAAGTGACGACCTATTTAATGAACAGTTGATACAAATATAAGCCAGAAGGTTCTTATTAAAATATAAATGGCGGGGTCCATTTCTTAAATGTTTTTAAATATTTAAGGGTTTGCAAAGAGGGCATTTTTAGAACAGAATAGAGATTTCCCTAAAAGAAGTTTTATTTTTCTATTAAAATATGTATCAATATCATTATAAGTATGTTTTTTGATGTTGCCCTTTCCTGCTTTGAATGGTTATGGCAGACTTTTTCTGTTTATCACATCTTTAGAGGAATGCCCACATGCCAGAAACAAGTACAACTGAATGTCCTTACATTGAAATTTCTAAAAAGCAACTAAAATGAAAGACAATTACAGAGATGAAACAAATTTTATAGAAACTTTTGAATTACATTTGTCCATATTGTTTTATTTTCCGATGTTTTATAGGGCGGACCTTAGACCAGATCTTTATTTTCATGTCTTGTTATGACCATGTGACATAGTTTAAGATAGAAGCATATACTGTCTGTCTGAGAAAAACAACACAGAGCAATGAGTTCAATGAGTTAATTCATTGGCAGTTTGAGTTTCTCCTGATGCTAGTAAATGGATGTTCATTCTATCATTCATAGAGAATCACAAGACAAGCTTTTCCAGGGGAAGCAGTTTTATTGTAGGAAAAAAAGTACTTCAGAAGTAGTTGAGTCCTAGCATAAAGAATTATTTATTTTTATTCATAGGAGACATTCATTTTAAACTATTAGGTGAAATGGTGAAGTAACAACTACAATGAAAAATTTTATTGTACTGAAATAACATTGATGTCTACTACACTGAAAGGATTTGAAGCTTTGAAGCATTTTTTTTAATCCAACAAACAGAAAGTGGAGACTGAGTGAAGATTGAGAATTCACTGAATAATCATTTTGATTCAAATGGTAATGTTACTGAGAAGAAACATTTATTTGAGAATCACAAGTGGTATTACCATTTGAATAAAATGATAATTTTATTTTGTTTGCAAAATAGAGTACACATAGTATTTATAATTATTTCGTTATTAAATTTTAACACTAATTTAATTTCTTGGCCTCTTTCTAAAGTGTGTAGATTAATACCTAATTAGAATTTTAAAAATGAATTATTGGATCTGGTGTTTAATGAGATTGTCTGTTGCCATAAGGAATTATAATCTGTTTCACACATATTTTCTTTTCTTCTTGTTCAGCTTTTATTTTAGATTCAGGGGGTGCGTGTGCAGATTTGTTACCTGGGTATGCTGCCTGATACTGAAGTTTGGAGCGATCAAATGATCCCATCACCCAGGTAGTGAGCATAGTATTCAACACTTTTTCAACCTTTGCTTCCCTTACTCCTTCCCCTTTCTAGTATTTCCCATTTCTGTTGTTACCATCTTTATGTCCCTGAGTACCCAATGTTTAGCTCCCACTTAAAAGTGAGAACATGTGGTATTTGTTTTTTGTTGTTTTTTTTTTCCTGGCCTAATTCACTTAGAGTAATAGCTTCCAGCTGCATCTATGTTGCTGCAAAAGACATGATTTCATTCTCTTACAATTGTGTGGTATTCCATGATGTATATGTACCACATTTTCTTTGTATAATTCACCATTTATAGACACCTAGGTTGATTTCATGCCTTTGCTGTTGTGGAATTGTGTTGCAATAAACATATGAGTGCATGTGTCTTTTTGGGAGAATGATTTGCTTTCTTTTGTATATAAACCCAGTAATGGGATTGCTAGGTCAAATGGTAGTTCTAGTTTAAGTTTTTTGAGAAATCTATAAACTGCTTCCCACAGTGGCTGAATTAATTTACATTCCCACCAACAATTTATACATGTTCTCCTTTCTCAGCAGCCTCGCCAGCACCTGTTGTGTTTGACATTTTAATTGTAGCCATTCTTACTGCTGTGACATGGTATCTCATTGTGGTTTTCATTTGCATTTCTCTGATGATTAGTGACATGAGCATTTTTTTCATGTTTGTAGGCCACTTTTGTGTCTTCTTTTGAGAAATGACTGTTCATGTCTTTTACCCATTTTTAAATGGGTTGTTTGTTTTTTGTTTGTTACATTCCTTACAGATTCTGGATATTAGACTTTTGTCAAATGAATGGTTTGGGAATATATTCTCCCATTCCACAGGTTGTCTTTTGACTCTGTTGACAGTTTCATTGGTTGTGCAAAAACTCTTTAGTTTCATTAGGTCCCACTTACCAATTTTTGTTTTTGTTGCAATTGCTTTTGAGGACTTGGTCATAAATTCTTTTCTGAGGTCGATGTTCAGAATGGTGTTTCCTAAGTTTTCTTCTAGGATTCTTATAGCTTGAGGTTTTACATTTAAATCTTTTAAATTTTGAGTTAATTTTTGCAAATAGTGAGAGGTAGGGGTCCAGTTTCATTCTTCGGCACATGGCTAGCCAACTATCCCAGCACCATTTTTTGAATAGGGAGTCTTTTTCCTATTACTTATTTTTGTCTACTTCGTTGAAGATCAGATGGTTGTAGGAAAAGTTCACATATTTTCAAGAAGAGACTATGTTTTAGAGTTGATGCTGTCAATAAAGCACAAATCAAATAAGTTAAAGTAGTATCTAGAGTTATGATAATATGTTTATTACATTTGACAGTAAGCAGATACAGTAATTTGTGGGACCAAATACTACATTTGGTTTGCAAGCATTGTTCATGGCATTGAAAGACCCTTGGTTTAACCAGAGAAAGAGCATGGACTTATTGAATTCTAGTTCTGCAATTAATTTTATGACATTGGACATATTTAACCTTCCAGCTTCATTTATGAAATAGAGGTGACAATGCATATTCCATAAGGTCTTTCTTAGGAATTAATCTGATAATGCCTAGAAATTCTCAGAACACTGCAAAACTCAGCAGCTTACCCACCACTAAAATCCTAATTTTATTATCCAGTAAAGCAAATTCTCATATTGGATAATGCTAGATACCAAGTCTTTTTTTCTTTGTTGGTAGCCTTTCTTACTGAGAATGTGGCATTGTATTTTTTTCTGCAAAAAGGTGGAAAAGCAAAAATCTGAGCTGATGTGTATATGGGCTTTTTCGTTTTCTTTCAAGCATGTAACCTTCCATGTACTCATGTATTTTCCCTTTAGTATAACTATTACTATTATATGATTTTTTTAAAAAAACTACTAAATTGATAAATGACCCAGCACACACACACGCACGCACGTGCGCGCACACACACACACACGAGACAGAGAGAGAGAGAGAGGAGAGAGAGAGAGACAGAAAGAAAGAGACAGAGAGAGAGTTCCTAGCAATTTGGTCCAAAATACGAGCTAACTGCATCGTACAGAGCCAATGTTCAACAACTCTGTCTAGGTGGGTATCAAGTAGGTAGAGTGGAGGCTGCAATTCTACCTTTTTCTTACTAAACTCTAAAGTTTTGTTCACCTGAAGGTTTACTACAATATAAGGAGATAATATTCACTTTATCCTGAGTGCTTGGCTCTGAAGAATGGTGACCTAGATTCATGCAAATTTCTTAATTTAACATAGTTCCCTACACGTGAATGAGTTAGATTGAATTCCTCTGAGGCATAAAAGAATATGTAAATATTCAACTAGAATATTAGCCACTGATCATCTGAAGGATAGAAACAGCCAAAGAATCAACAACAGAATGATATTCTTCTACCTGAGTCAGCTTTCAGCATTTGGAGTTGGAGTGGCCTCTGTTCCTGGCATTGGTGAGGTGTTTGTACTTTGCCATTCTTTCCTGGTATAAAGGACTCAATGCCTTCTATGATTCAGACGATTCCTGGACTCTGCAGTTTGTATGCAGGGGTCATCAAGGACTCTTAGTCTCCCTCACTGCCCTTCTACTTCTCCTTTAGGCCCTTGAATGAAAAGAGCTGGTCTTCTCTCCCGAAAGGTGGAGCTCCAACTTCCATTCACTTATGAACAGGATATCTTAATTTCTATATCCCCTTTCCTGTGGGTAACTGTAGTAAATCCCAGTAGAATCACTCTCTTCTAAGAGAATTGCCTTTAGTATCTTAAAGGAGAACAAGCAAAACACTAATCATTTCCAACTGTAGCTGTAATTTCTGAATTACAGCTTTAATAAGTACTGCTCTTTTTATTAGAGAGACCACAAGGGCAATAAGCAATGTGTTTAGTTTTCTTCTCTAATATAACATTTCCTACTTTTTCCACTGACACTTCATTACTGACCCACCTTACTAACTCTACTAAGCTTACTATATGCACATCCCCCACCTCTCTCTGTCTCTCTCTCTCTCTCTCCCCCTACTTCCCTCCCCTTGGAAAATATGGATAAATATAGATGATGACTATCCAGAATAGCTTCATGTACACTAGTATATAATTCTATGAGAATTTGTATCTGAGAAAGTTGCATATTCCTTGAAATTTATGCCAACAGTTAAAACTGTTTCTAAAAAACACTGGTTCAGTGTGGTGGCTCACACCTGTAATCCAAGCACTTTGGGGTGCCAAGGTGGGAGAATCACTTGAAGCCAGGAGTTCCACTCCAGCCTGGACAACATATTGAGACCCCATCTCCACAAAAATAAAAAAGAAAAATAAATTAGCTGAGTAGTGGTGTGTGCCCTTAGTTATAGTTACTTGGGAGGTTGGGGCAGGAGGATTGCTTGAGCCCAGGAGTTTGAGGCTACAGTGAGTAAGCTATGATTATGCCACTGCACTATAGCCTGGATGACAGAGTGAGACTGTCTCTAAATAGTAACAATAATAATAATAGTAATTTCTGATGACATGATTAATAAACAATATTGATAATGCAGATACCAATGCATTTTGTATTGTTCATTTTTTAAAAAGCCAAAAAGAAAGTCAGTATATATTCTTTAAAATTATGGAGTTGCAAAAACATTATGAGTTAGAGAAAAAAAGTTAATATCCTGGGTCAAAATCAAGAAGATGGGTGAATTTGTTGCTGTACTATTGCCATTTTCAACCACTACTACCAAAAATTACCCATAAAATATTAAGTATTATGTTAATGCAGATAATGAATTTTGTATTTCAAGATATAAAAACATATGATGATTGCTTTTCAATGTAATTTGTTAAAATATCAAGGTTGAAAAATAGATGGGTTTGCAACTACAAAAGTGTTTTTAAAAGTCGACTTTGAATTGCATAGTTAGCAGACTTAACATTGCATAGTAAGTAGATCCTTCAGAGAACAAAGAGAATCCTATTACATCTGACACAATGGAATCAGAAGACTCATTTGAGGCAGAATCTCAGTCTTGATGCATATATCCACATTACTGTCCCCACAAGTTAAGTTTCTGGCCATGCTTTGGTAGAACACACAAAATGTTAAATGTGCATTATGGTCATTTAGTTTTAGAATAGAGTTCATCCTTTGCAAATGAGGAATGGAGACTCAGAACATGCTTGCCACCTGGTGTGCATACAGTTGAATTACAACTGTATTCAAAAATGTAAAATTTGAAGGCATGGAGGTAATGTAAATAGAGGATTTACGAAATGCATAACAAGAATACATTTTTAAATTAGTTGGCAATAACCCAAAGTATACAAAGTATTTCTAAAATGGCTCTTACCTTAGGTATTTCTATTAGTTTGCTAGGGTTGCCATAACAAAATACCACAGACCATACACATGGCTTAAACATGACAAATTTATTTTCTCACAGTTCTGGAAGTTGGAGGTTCAAGATCAAGGTGCTGGCAGGGTTGGTTTCAAATGATGACTCTCCCACTTAGCTTGCAGATGGTCGTCTTCTTATCATGTCTTCACATGGTCGTTTCTCTGTCTGAGTGCATCCCTGATAGCCCCTCCTCTTCTTATAAAGACATCAGTCATACTGCATTACAGCCCACCCTAATGACCTCATTTTAACTTAATCACCCCTTCAAAGAACTAATCTCTAGTTAGTAGAATATAGCTTAACTACATTTATATTCTGAGGGGCTATAAGAATTTTGTGATGGAATAGTTCAGCCTATGATAGTATTCAATTCTAGATTTGGGGTGGTACATAAAGATCAATATATATCATTCTGGATGTTTTTCAAGACAATACAGCTTCTTCATCACCCATTTCTTGTTAGGGAATTCAGTCCAATGGAACTGCACTATGCTTTGTAAGTCTCCACTAACACACGGAATTCCAGGCACAAGGCAAAATCTAAATATAGTTTTGTGAATGAAAGAATGAAGAGCATGTGATAAGATTATTTAAATTGAGCTGGCTAATTTTTTTATTCTCACTGACATCTTCCTCTGCCACTGTCTCCTTCAGCTGCCATTCTCTTTCTATTTTCTGAATCTGATCAAAGAACCTTTTGAAAAGGACAGGGGCTTAAGGGACCAATGAAAGAGAATTAAATAGCAGATAAAAATATAGCCTTGCTTTACTTAATCAAGTAATATAAACACTGTGGAAAGTATAATCAGAATACATTTGAAAATAAAATTCACTTTCATGATTTTGTAGGCATGGGAGAAGAAGATACAGTAAAAAAGAGTGTGCTGTAGGCTGAGGCAGGCAGGCGGATCACAAGGTCAGGAGATGGAGACCATCCTGGCTAACACGGTGAAACCCCGTCTCTACTAAAAATACAAAAATTAGCCGGGTGTGGTGGCGGGTGCCTGTAGTCCCAGCTACTCGGGAGGCTGAGGCAGGAGAATGGTGTGAACCCGGGAGGCAGAGTTGCAATGAGTTGAGATCGCGCCACTGTGCTCCAGCCTGGGCGACAGAGAGAGACTCCGTCTCAAAACAAAACAAAACAAGGCAAAACAAAACAAAAACAGTGTGCTCTTTCATGGGTTGGAGATATTGTCCTCTTTTTTACCTTCGAATTGTATTTTATGTCAAGTTCTTACGTGGAAATTTTAATTGACATGTGACAAAAATCAGGGAAAAGTGAAATGAAACATATTTTGATTATCACATATGTTTAA
The DNA here is from genome assembly GCF_003255815.1 of Theropithecus gelada. Classification (NCBI taxonomy): domain Eukaryota; kingdom Metazoa; phylum Chordata; class Mammalia; order Primates; family Cercopithecidae; genus Theropithecus; species Theropithecus gelada. Next base: position 18,243,799 of record NC_037673.1, read on the forward strand.
AGTGAAGAATATGAGAAATCATATTGTCTATAAAAGAGAGATAATTGTAGAGGTAAAGGAATCATTGAAAGCATTTTTATTAGGGAGAAAGAAACAGATGTAATTGGAATGGAATCATAGATACTTCAAAGTGTGTGGAGATATTCTTTTTCTTAGGATGAATGGTAGTCATATGGATGTTCTTTTTTACTTTTTGCAAGTTATATAAATATCATATATATTCACTTCTATGTGTCAAATCTTGTGTGTGTGTGTTTTACTGATTGAATATAGATTGAGTGACCCTAGTACTAGTTCTAGAACAGTCATGACATAGATGTGAAAACTTTGGCAGATCTTTCATTCTCCCACAAACTGTCTTAAATTAACTCGAGTTGCTGCCTGGGCCTGGGCCAATGTTTGTCTCTGGAGCACAGATTGATGCTCTGCACTGCCCATGATTTCTCTTGCGGTTACCAGATCACGGACACTCCCTCCGGTTGCAGCTGGCTCCCCAAGTTTGACCAGAGGAGGTACAGCTCACCCCTGACTGCTGAGGTCCAATGCAGAAACAATCCCTGCTCTTCTCCCCCTCCCGTTCCCTACAGCACAAATGAGTCCAGCTATACTGTTTCCAAAACTTTGTCAATTTTTGAGAAAGATAATTATAGCACAGAAACTTATGTCTGTCTCTAAGTCACTTCTGCTTTGCTGAGCCCTCAGACCTCAATTCAGGAGACCTGCCCTTGCTACACCAGCCCCCTTGCCAGATTACAAGGTCATAGTCCGTAGCAGAAAACAGTTTCAACCTGCCACTTAAGCAGGTATTTTACGTTCGTAGAGTCTTTGGAGTCCAGGTTCAAGAATGAAAGGAATAAAGAGGAAACACAATGACCTTTCCCCCCTCCATCCTCATGTCAGCTTAGGGCATTAGGGAAGAAATGTAGATTCTTCCCCGGGATCTGCATGTCTCCCTGATGTTTAAGAACTATCCTCCGGGTCAGAGTTCATGCTTTCTCTCAAAGCTGAATATCTACTCTGTGGCTCAGAAAGGGCAATCTATTCAGAACTGAAAGACATGCCATGATTATCAGAAGAGACTTCTATTCTAAAAAATGTATCTCTAAAACTCTGGACTGCTCAGCATTAAGTGACATCACTGGAGTAAATCGATGGTCTAGTTTGAGCCACACTAGTTCTGTTGTTGTCACTCTTCCTCCACGGAGCTCATCCTGCCTTCACATAATTCTTATAGTCTACATGGTTCCAGCTCGTGATCCTCTGAGCAGCTGTTCACAGCAGCAGAAATATCTCTCTATTAACAGCTGTTTGTAGGCACAGCACACTCTACATTATAACTTTCAAAATAAAAACAAGGCTGGGTGTGGCAGCTCACGCCTGTAATTCCAGTAATTTCAGCACTTTGGGAGGTCAAGGCAGGCGGATCACTTGAGGTCAGGAGTTCGAGCCCAGCCTGGCCAACATGGCAAAATCCCGTCTCTACTAAAAATACAAAAAATTAATCAGGCATGGTGGTGTGTGCCTGTAATCTTAGCTACTCAGGAGGTTGAGGCAGGAGAATCCCTTGAACCCAGGAGGCAGAGGTTGCAGTGAGTGGAGATGGTGCCACTGCACTCCAGCCTGGGCGACAAGAGTGAAACACCGTCTCAAAAAATAAAGAAACAAATAAAAACAAAATATGTCTCTAGAGTCATTATAAATTAGAAATGCTGCTTTGACTACCAGCATAGAACCTTTCTACATCATTGCATGGAAGCCTACACAGGCTTTCCAGCCTCTCTTTTATGGTCAATTTTCTGTCTGTTTTACTTTTGCAAACTTGACTGATATTTTACGGGACTTTCCCCAGAAATGGGACCATTGCACTAAAGATGAATTTAAGTTGCTGGACCAATCCCTTTTAGCTTTGAAGTGTGGTAGACTTTTTCCAACTTCTTTCATGTACATTAAAGTTTCAAATATCACAGGGCAAAGGTCAAGGCTTACTTTCAAGTGGCCCTACGCTCTGTCTTCACAGCCATCTTTATGAGGAGTAACTTCACATGGCAATGAGGCCTAGGAGTAAGAGCAGAGCTTTGAGATGATGCCAGGAAGTTTTACATCTCCCTGTCCTCAACATGCTGCAAATATTCCTTCCCATTCCTTGTATTACTGGTGACTGAGCTTTTTACTGTGGTCACAGGCAATTTGAGTTTAGGCTTATCTACAACACTGCATTCCAAAGAAAAGCATAAAACAGCTGCAGGCATTTCATCTTATCTCCTTTTTCCTTTTTAATGTTTCTATAATAAGAGCAACAAGATACAACAAAATAGTAAAACAATTGCTGAAATACAGTCATATGCCTCCACTGCCTAGATTCAGCTCTTGGCTGGCTGAGTGTGGTGGTGTACTGACAGATTCCTGTCGTACTGGCTAATACAGGAAATGCTGTCATTTCTGCTCAGGCCCTTTATTATCCAGCTCTCTCATTCGACAGCCCTGCTCTGACAGTCACGAAATACAAGACACACCCATCTCCTCACGGACGTTAGTGCCCTGTGGAGGATAGGCAACAGATAAGAGATGATTGTAGGCCAGATGCAGTGGCTCATGCCTGTAATCCCAGCAGTTTGGGAGGTCCAGGTGAGTGGATCACTTGAGGTCAGGAATTTGAGACCAATCTGGCCAACATGACGAAACCCCGTCTCTACTGAAAATACAAATATTAGGCGGTTGCAGGGGCAGGTGCCTGTAATTCCAGCTACTTGGGAGGCTGAGGCAGGAGAATCGCTTGAATCCAGGAGGCGGAGTTTGCAGTGAGCCAAGATTGCGCCACTGCTCTCCAGTCTGGGCGACAGAGTGAGGCTCCATCTCAAACGGAAAAGAAAAAAAGGAGCGAGAGAGATGACTGTAGTGCTGGCCAGTGTGTTATGCTAGGCATCTACGCAGTGCTGGAGTGGGAAATGTAGAGAATGATTAGTGTGCAGCAAAAGAGAGGATCACTGGGCTGAGCCCTGGGATTGGCCTAAAGTTAGAAAGCCACAGGGGTGGGAATAAAGAATTTCAACCTGAGTGAGCAAATTCACACTCAAAATGAAAAAAATTCACTACCCCTGTAGAGCGTGGGATGGAGAGGGAGATACATTTTGGAAACTGCTGACAAAGCAGCTGAACTGTAGAATGCATCTTGCTTGGGGATCAAAGAAGAGAAGAGTTGTAAGAGGTGATGAGTGCTTTTTGTGGATTGTGTCCTGCACACCTACCCCACCGCTGCACAATTCATAGGCTGAAGCTCCAACCTACAATGTGATGGATTTTTAGAAGTAATTGGATTTAGGTAAAGTCATGAGGGTAGAGCCCCAGTGACATCATTAGTGCCATTATAAGAAGAGATACAAGAGAGCTCTGTCTTTCTCTCCCCTATCCCCTGGTCCCCTGCCCCCCTTCCCCCACCGTTCCTCCCTTTCCCTCTTATAGGGAAATTGCAGTAAATCACTTGTCTATTAAATACATTACAGTGCTGAAAATCTTATTAGAGAGATTCTTTCCTTCTAAATATTTTAGATGTCATAATCATCTTTTTTTAAAAAATGGCAAAATTGGCCGGGCACAGTGGCTTATGCCTGTAATCCCAGCACTTTGAGAAGTCGAGGTGGGTGGATCACCTGAGGTCGGGAGTTCAAGACCAACCTGGTCAACATGGCGAAACCTCATCTCTACCAAAAATACAAAAAACAAAAAACAAAACAAAAAAAAAGCTGGGCATGATGGCGGGCGCCTGTAATCCCAGCTACTTGAGAGGCTGAGGCAGGAAAATCGCTTGAACTAGGGAGGCAGAGGTTGCAGTGAGCTGAGATATCCCACTGCACTCCAGCCTGGGCAAGAGAGCAAGACTGTCTCAAAAAAAAAAAAAAAACCCAGCAAAGTTGGGGGTAGATAAAAGGTTGCCAGAGTCAACAATAAATGGAAAGGAATAACCAACAAAGCAGTAGGGAGATAAACAGTAGAAAGCAATGCTCTGTGATGGTAGTAACATGACAATAAAGATAATATTGGAATATATTATGGTGTAATGTAATAACACAGTACAATGTAACTTCATATAATGTAATATAATATAAAATCAATTAGCTTGACCTTCAATAAAAATTCCTGTTATATGTAAAATTTTGGACAAAGAAAAATCAAACTTGAAAATTTATTATCAGACTTATTATAACTCTTGTGCACATTTTATTTTAAATATTTTAAAAAGGAAGCAAATTCATGACTTACTGTAATACAATAGTGTGCATACTTTATTTAAAAATTTCCATTTGTGTCCCAGGGCCAGTATATATTTAAATTAAATTCAGACATTTTTAATAGTTTTATTCAGTTACCTATAAATAATTTCAATAAATGCAAATGGAAATCATATATCCAACATTAATGTTTCTTTGCTGTTTGAGATTCTGATTATAGAGTTAGGAAAATGGACTGTACATTTAGAGAGATTTTGAATCATAGGGATTGAAATCAAAATGTCTCTGAAATCAAAGCATCTCAGTTATAAGAATGAGTGAATTCTACTCAGATGGGCCGATGTTTGGATTTTCACTGCTGAAATGTAAAGACGAAGAAGCATGCACAATTTCACAGAACCAAGCTAATTAGAATCAGTAATGTCTAATATTTTCAAGTATTTCCTCTCAAAGTAAATTGTTTCAAGTCTTTTGGTTAAAATATATTAGAATATCTTTGTAGTAAAAATTATCTTCTGCTAAAATTTGGGTTTAAAAATTTTTAATGCAATCTACTTTATATTCACAAAATTGTTCAGAAATCATAACAGCATTGACATTAATCTGATACATTGTGATACTTTTTAAACTGATTCAGATAAGTTCATAGATAAATTTCAAAGTGATTGAAAGCATCCATATAGAATGATAATATCATTTGCATGTGCTGATGTAGAAATTATCACACTTCATTTATAGTTCCCTGTGTAAAATGTTTGTACCTGTGGGTGTAAATGAATGATTTGTCTGCGTAACTTATCTACTCAACTTTTACTTTGATGTTTCTCATTTATTTAAGGAATGGAAACTCTTTAGGCCTCTTTGTAAAATTAACTTTTAGGGGACTAGGTTCCTGAAATTATAAATAAACTATTTTCACTTCAAAATGTACAATGGTCCTTATTCATCCATGCCTCTCAGGTTTTACTGATGAGATTGTTTATTTTGCTATTATTTCATTTGATCACATGAAATTAAGGTATATATAAAAGCAATATTTGTACAACTAAGTCATTTTATTTCATTTCTATTGTCTTTTATGTGATGCTGCCATCTTGTGGCCATTTGGTCAATATTAAAAAATTATATTTCTGGCTAGTTTATTAGAATGCCCCCCAAAGCATTCTAGAATGTATCATCAACATCCTGGACGATATTTGCTCTGATAAGTACTATCCTGCTAATTATCTCTCAGTATATAAGCCATACAGTTATTTGTGGCATCTGAAAGTTTTAGGTAAATTACACGAGAAAATGTTATTTTAATGTTCAATTTTACATAAATTGACATTAACATTTGTCTTAGAAAAAGAAGGAACCAATTTTAAATACTGTTTTTACACAAATATATTTCATAGTATTTATCCTATCATGTGCCTGTGAACAATAAAGTTATTTTTATCAACAAGTTAAACAATTTCACATTTTTAGAAGGGACATAAGGTAAAGATAAATTTCATCAGGAACTGAAGGTATGTTTTCTTGTCATTATTACATACTCTAGGTTACGGAGTGTTTAAAATATGTCGTTACATTTTATAATTGTCTTAGAACCTATAGTTTGGAACTAGTTCGATTTTTTTGATTAAGCCTTATTATACTGGTTGAGATTTTCTCATTTTTCTTCTGTTAAAATCAAGATATTAAAGCAGAGCATTGTTAGTATACAAAACACATTTTCTGCATCGCCGATGGGAACCTTTCTTTTAGACTTTTCTTTTAGCTTCAGGGGTACATTTGCAGGTTTGTTGTGTAGAGAAATTGTGTGTCACAGGTGTTTTGTGTACAGATTATTTCATCACCTAGGTAATAAGCATAGTATCCAACAGGTAGTTTTTTGATCTTCTCCCTCCTCCCAACCTCCAGTAGGCCCTGGTGTCTGTTGTTCTGTTCTTCATGTCTGTGTGTTCACAATGTTTAGCTCCCAATTGTAAGTGAGAATGCATGGTATTTGCTTTTCTGTCCCTGCATTAATTCGCTTAGGATAATGGCCTCCAGCTCCATCCATGTTGTTTCAAAGGACATGATCTCATTCTTTTTGTCATGGCTACATAGTATTCCATTGTGTAATGGAAGGGAACATTAAGGATAGTGGATGAGAACTGTACTCTTGTGCCTGATCCTGCCACCACGTAAGATTTTGTCCAGTTAGCTTTGAATTTTGCCTGTCCATGACCAACTTTCAATCTGCATGGGCTTTCAGTCACTCGCATTCTGTTCCTGTCAATTGTTAGAGCTTCACGTCTTTCCACTGCAGTGAAGGCCAGACTTCTTAGCCTTCTGGTTCTTCCTAACGGATGGAATTTGTCAGAAGCAATGAGAATAGTTTTATCACATTGCTCAAAATATTTTCACAGTTTTCTGCTTTTCATTCAGTCAAATATGCGTCTTAAACCCAAAAATATGTATTTCTAAAAGCAACATAGAGTAGAGTTAATTATCCTCATGAACATACTTTTAATAGATGATCATACATCACCAGATAGGAATTGGTACAGTTTCCCATAGAAATTTGAGAGCAAATAAAAAGAAATTAGAAATTAATTGCTAAATATAGATTTAGTTCCAGATATATGTATACATATATCATGACTCATTATGAAGCAACCTTTTTTTCTATAAAATAGGCAAGAACACACTGAAAAATACTGATTTGAGGTGGAATATAAACATATTAAGAAGAGTTTTAGTGGTCAGGCATGGTGGCTTGTGCCTGTAATCCCAGCACTTTGGGAGGCTGAAGCAGGCAGATCACCCGAGATCAGGAGTTTGAGACCAGCCTGGCCAACATGGTGAAACCCTGTCTCCACTAAAAAAATACAAAAATTAGCCAGGCATAGCGGTGCATGCCTGTAATCCCAGCTACTTGGAAGACTGAGGGAAGAAAATAAATTGAACTCGGGTGGCGGAGGTTTCAGTGAGCCAAGATCATGACACTGCATTCCAGCCAGGGTAACACAGTGAGACTCCATCTCAACAACAACAACAACAACAACAACAACAACAACAGAGTTTTAGTGTAACTTTCAGATAGGTAAAAGGATATACTGCATTTGAGCTTAAAAAGAAAACTATCACAGAAGAGAGTTAGGAAAATATCACCACCGACCCCACAGAAATACAAACTACCAGCAGAGAATACTATAAACACCTCTACACAAATAAACTAGAAAATCTAGAAGAAATGGATAATTTCCTGGACACTTACACTCTTCCAAGACTAAACAGGAAGAAGTTGAATCCCTGAATAGACCAATAGCAGGCTCTGAAATTGAGGCAATAATTAATAGCCTACCAACCAAAAAAAGTCCAGGACCAGATGGATTCACAGCTGAATTCTACCAGAGGTACAAGGAGGAGCTGGTACCATTCCTTCTGAAACTATTCCAATCAATAGAAAAAGAGGGAATCCTCCCTAACTCATTTTATGAGGCCAACATCATCCTGATACCAAAGCCTGGCAGAGACACAACAAAAAAAGAGAATTTTAGACCAATATCCCTGATGAACATCGATGCAAAAATCCTCAATAAAATACTGGCAAACCGGATTCAGCAACACATCAAAAAGCTTATCCACCATGATCAAGTGGGCTTCATCCCTGGGATGCAAGGCTGGTTCAACATTCGCAAATCAATAAACATAATCCAGCATATAAACAGAACCAAAGACAAGAACCACAGGAAAATAAAAATTTTTTAAAAGATGGATTTAAAAAGCAGAAACTCTATATACACAGATAAATTAATAGCACTGTATATAAACTTTTGTTCTTCTTTAATATAATTATGATAGTCCTGCATATTCACATTAAAATTATTCTGAAAGCAACATTTCTCCAATTTCTGCTATCCAAGTTCAACTTGAAGAAATGTTTAATTTATCCCTGATCATAAAAGGGTGTGAGCAGACACCTGTCATGCTCACTCCCACGTTGTTATCCTCCTGCTCTTGGAAAGCAGCCAGGTCACCTTTCCCAATTGCCTTAAGATTATACAGAACCAGGTAGCTAACAATGACTAGTGGGTTATGAATGGTCGGCTTGTCACATTTCTGGTCTGAACATTTAATTCCAGCATCGGGGCTGTCCAGTACTTTTTTCCCTGCTGCCATTGATCCAGGCAGCAACAAATTCCAGGTGTTGCAACTATAGGAAGTTGGAGTTTTTACTCACTTGAATCATTGCACTGAAGCTGGAAGGTCTGAATCTATGACTTATTGCCTGGGCTAAAGAAGACTTTGAATGTGCCCAAAACAAACCTTTGTTGGGTTAAGCCACTGAGATCTAGGGAGTATTTTCTTTTTATAACATAATGTGGCCTGTGCTGACTCATACAAGGGACTGAAAAGTTCAAATATGAATGCTTATAATGCTCATATTTTCTTAACTTTTCTTATACAATTTGACCCTACTTTACATTTAGATAAGGTGATTCTGTTCTCTTCTCTCCACCCAGAATTTAGCACAAAATATGATGTATTAGGTTCTTCCTACTCAGTCGCCATGTGATTTGCTCATTAATCACAAGTGCCAGTTAGGAACATCAGAAAATAAGGAAAAACAGACTTTGAGAGAATCAAAAGACATACACAAAAGACCTAGACGGTAAGAATGACCATTTTTGAAAAGAAGCTGAAACTCAAAACTACCCCTTTTTTCTTAAATTGCTTTCCCAGAGGTCCTGGAGGGCATTTCCCATGCCCAGTGCCCACGATGAGAAGCTTTGGTCCTGTGATTACTCCCGATTACTGTTTTTCTCTTTCAGTATGTCCCAGTAACCTCTGAAAGAACTTTGCATAACTATCAAGAGTAGTAGGTTTATCTTGGTCTTGTATATGTTCCCAGGAGTTCTTGAGACCTAATCTGGCCTCAACGTGAACTCTTAATGTAAAAAAGTAATTATAAGCTCTTGTTTTTAATATACTATTAAATTTTGGAGTCTATACCTATAAGTCTGTAAGTATAGACTTATTATAGCGATATTAGTAGAAGAATGCCATGAGAGTATGAAGAGATGGTTCTGTTGAATTAAAATATTAAATTGGGGCTAGGTACGGTGGCTCATGCCTGTAATCCCAGCACTTTGAGAGGCCAAGGCGGATGAGTCACCTGAGGTCAGGAGTTCGAGACCAGCTTGGCCAACATGATGAAACCCTGTCTGCACTAAAAATACAAAAATCAGCTGGGCGTGGTGGTGCGCACCTGTAATCCCAGCTACTCGGGAAGCTGAGGCAGGAGAATCTCTTGAACCCAGGAGGCAGAGGTTGCAGTGAGCTGAGATTGCACCATTGCACTCCAGCCTGGGGCAGAGAGAAAGACTCTCTCCAAAAAAAAAAAAAAAAAAAAAATTCCACTGGGCAAGTTACTTAGTCATGGTGATCATGTTTTGTCACAAGTAAACTTGTAGCATAATGTACATTGCTGGCATCATGCCATGACTCTTGTGTTGTACAATTCCAAGGGCTACCTATCACCCTGGGTTCTATGTTAGTGAACATTCACATTCTATTCACGTTCACATCTTGAATAGTAGGCTGTGGAGTTGTGCCATATGGCTGTAAATGCTAGGCATGGAGAAGGTGTTTGATTATGATAACTCTTTGTTTCTTCATGTTTTGGTAGGCTTTATTTGACGGGAGTAGCTATTATCCTTTTTATCATTTGGTGGAAGTAGAATTCTAATAGGGTTACATTAAGGTTGTCTATGCAAATAAAAAAGTTGGCTCAAGTTTTCTGCCAACAAGTGTCAGCTGGGAATTTTTTTATTGTGTTCCAATTGTTTTCAAGTTAATCATGATAATAGCTAATACTTATACAACACTTAATGTGCACCAGGTGCTGTTTTAAGATATCGATGTATAATAATTCAAGAGCTGCATAGTGTTATTTCTACTTCTTAGACTGAGAGAAACACAAAGAGGTTAATTAACTTTTCCAGAATCACAGAGAACATGAGGGTTTGAGATGCCATTTAAACAGGTGATCCAGCCCCAACATGTTTCCCCCTAAGCATAGAAGTTTAGAAGTTACCCTGCTTCTGAAATATTTTTCTTGCTATCTCTATTCCCCTTTGCAAGCCTTTTGCTAAGGTAGTGTTAAAAATTTGACTGTAAGGACTCAAGTTAATTGATGAGTTTCTCTGAAATGATTAATAAGCTGGTTATTCTACCCACACCAACAGGTATCTATTAATATGATTAAGGAATATAATAATTAGTATATGATAAATAGTTTATGAGATTAAATTTAATCATTTAGAAGTTAAAACATAGAAAAAAGAACATAACCTCAGGCTTTCACATTTATTTTTATGTTTCTGTAACTACCTGTTTTTATAAACAGAATGTATTGTTTATCTGTGCCTCTAAAATCTAGTCTAATTGTATGACAATCTTCTACCAATATGATGTCTGAACTCTTAATAGTGGCATATCTTTGCTTTTAGAGTTTGCTTTTATGACCTGTAGGAGAGCATTATGAAGAGAAGCAAATTTGGCACAGAAGGAATCACTTGCCCACTTGTAACCCAGAGAAAATAATCAGGAAAGGCTCACAGTAGGCCACTCTCCATACCCTGAAGAAGAGTCAGACCCCACTCCCACCTCTCAGACTTGGCATTCTTGAGATGTGCTCAGTTTTGGAGAAAGGAGGTTCGAGGAGAAGAGTGAGACAGGAACCTGACTTCTGTGCAGTATTCAATTTCTTGAGCTCTAGTGGAGCCTTTTAAAAGAAAAGTGTCAAAGTCCGAAAGGAAAGAAACACTGCATAAGAAATCTTCAAGAACTTGAGCATAAACAGATTGCCTTTGTGTCCAGGTTAAAACAGCTACATCCCAGCACTTTGGGAGGCCGAGGCGGGTGGATCACAAGGTCAGGAGATCAAGACTATCCTGGCTAACATGGTGAAACCCCGTCTCTACTAAAAATACAAAAANAGGTTAAAACAGCTACATTAAGTCAGGACCCAAACCACTGAGTTTGCAAGCAGGAAAAAAAAAAAAAAAAAAAATGATGTACCAACTAAGGCAGTCAGACAGGAAGAATTTCCTCTTACTTAGCTTTTTTGTTCCCTTTACATCTTCAGTTTGATTGGGTGAGGCCCACCCACGTGAGGGAGGGCAATCTGCTTTACTCATTGTACTGATTCAAATGTTCTTCTCATACAGAAACATTCTCACAGGCACCCAGGACACTGTTTGACCAAATATCTGGGAACTCCTTCCCGATGAAGCCTAAAATTAAGATCTACTCTGGAACTTTGAAGATGGGGGCTTTGGGAATATCTGTTTAGAACAGTCTTAAGCTAGACACTGAGGCTCACATTCTGATGGCACATTGTAGTGGAAATGATGGTGCCCAGGACTGACTTCCAGGACATCAGATTTTGATAAGGAGGAATTCAAAACAGGAGAGGAAGGCATCATGGATGATAGTGGAATGTTTTCGGAAAGCAAGTGAAGCACGTGTTTGGCAGATTCACAGGCATAGTTGAGGACTGGTAAGTCACAGACTACTATTAAGTCTTGTTTTCTTCTCTAATAGCAGAACTTTGATTTGTGGAGTCATGCTGCTATCCAGAATAAAAGATTATATTCCTTATCCTCCTTGATGCTAAGTGTGGCCACATCACTAAATTCTGGAAAGTAAAATCTAGAGAGAGAAGATTTATGAGACATCTGGAAATGCTATAAAAGGAATTCATTCATTTAATAACAGGTTTTTGAAATTTGTTCTTTTGGCCTGAGAAATAAACATCAGGACAGGAGCTTCAGCAGCCATGTTGAAACATGGGATGACTTTCAGAATGGAAGTCAAATACTGACTCTGAGCAGGAACTCAGGTTCCCAAGTCTCCTATTAATGTAATGTATTTGACCTATATTTCTTGAACTACCTATCCCTGGGGTACAGAATACATGAGGAATAAGGATTCTTTTACACAAGTGAGTAGATATAATCTTTACTGACGCTTTGCTATAAGGGGGATGCTGGAATTCCTAATGCAACAGTTGGAGAAGAAAGAAAGAATCAATCAGATGAATAAAAAATGTTTTGTATCCACAGCCTGAGGAAGCACTCCAGTTTTTTAACTGTGAGTTTTATAAACAATAATTAGAGTACAAATCACAAAAGCAGCTTGAAGGCAAGAGTTATTCAATAATCATGCAAACAGTAATAACCGAGAATATTCTATAAGCAATGTCTGTGTAAACAAGGCAGGTTTATTCAAGGAATAGGTAAAACTTAGTGGTTGCTCCCAGAAATATACTTTTGTGCAGAAGAAGGTTATGAATATTGAGAAAAATTTAATAAGTGATTTTAAACAATTATTTTTTTGAGACAGAGTCTCACTCTGTTGCCCAGGCTGGAGTGCTGTAGTGCGATCTCAGCTCACTGCAACTTCCACTTTCCAGGTTCAAGCAATTCTCCTTCCTCAGCTTCCCAGGTAGCTGGGATTACAGGCACATGCCACTACACCTAGCTAATTTTTGTATCCTTAGTAGAGACGGGGTTTTGCTATATTGGCCAGGCTGGTCTTGAACTCCTGACCTCAGGTTATCCACCCGCCTTGGCCTCCCAAAGTGCTGGGATTACAGGCGTGAGCCACCGTGCCCAGCCTAAAACAATTTTTAAGTGCCATCAGTATACAGAGAAAGAATTTAGCATTATAATAATTGAATATTTCAAGTTTTGAGACATATGCTGAAAATCTCCTTTACATAAATGCAGAGCGTGTGATGTACACTTGGCTTGTCTTCCTGATTCTATTAGTCAGTCATTGACACACACACACACACACATATATATATTATATAAATTAATGTGTGTGTGTGTGTGTGTATATGTGTGTAAAGAGTTGGCTCATGAGATGATGGAGGCAAGCTGGAGACCCAGGAGAGCCTCTGATGTAGTTCCAGCCTGAAAACTGACAGTTTCAAGACACAAGAAGAGGCTATGTTTCGGTTTGAGTTTGAAGGCAGGAAAAAAAATGATGTACCAGCTAAGGCAGTCAGGCAGGAAGAATTTCCTCTTACTTAACTTTCTTGTTCTCTTTACATCTTCAGTTCGGTTGGGTGAGGCCCGCCCACACGAGGGAGGACAATCTGCTTTACTCATTGTACTGATTCAAATGTTCTTCTCATACAGAAGATCCTCACAGGCACCCAGGACAATGTTTGGCCAAATATCTGGGCACCCCATGGCCCGGTTAAGTTAACACATGAAATTAACCAACCGTCTGACGTTGTCCAGTCTGTGCAGACCCCTGGTTGTACATAAACCAGGATCCGTTAAGAATTCATGAAACAGGCTGTGATACATGCCTTGGCCCGCTCTGAGGTATGATTGGTATTAGATAGTCAGTTGATGTAGTATCTTTGCATTTACTCTGCAGACTTGCATGATCCATGCTCTTTAGAGTACATAATTCAACACTGCTCCTGCCTTCCCATGCCTGCACTTCACACATATTTTTTTTTGTCAGTCTCCTTCTCAGCACTTCCACTTGCACAGATCAGTAAGCAGAAAAAGAAGGCAGGGAAATGAACCAAATCGGGGGACAAGTCAGGCTATAAGGTCAAGAATGATGTTAGAAACTGACATGGGTAGTTTATCACCAGATCACCAGATCCTCAAAAACACCTACAAAGGAAAACTCTAAAGATATTGATTCAGAGCCAAGATAAATAATGTGACGTATATAGATAAATTATTTATAGGGCTGGGTGTGGTGGCTCATGACTCTAAACCCAGCACTTTGGGAGGTTGAGGTGGGCAGATCACTTGAGGTCAAGAGTTCCAGAACAGCTTGGCCAACACGGCAAAACTCTGTTTTTACTAAAAAATACAAAAATTATCCTGATGTGGTGGTGTGTGCCTATAATCCCAGCTACTCAGGAGGCTGAGGCATGAGAATCACCTGAACTTGGGAGGCAGAGGCTGCAGTGAGCTGAGATCATGCCACTGCACTCCAACCTAAGCAACAGAGCAAGACTCTGACCCAAATAATAATGATAATGATAAATAAATGATTTATAATTATTATAGGAAAAATATAGGAGAAATGGGATTTAATGACTACATACTACCAAGCAAGATATGGAGTACAATATATACTTAATAAGATTCACTTCACCAATAGATTATAATGAACAGAGTAGGATTTTCCTTGTTTTTATCCTCTTTTACTCTTTTTTTTTTTTTAAATACAACCCACTTCCCCTTACTTTAAGAATATTATATTATTGACTGAGGAGGGTGTATGAAGGAATACTGGACTAGGAATCAGAAGACATAGGTTCCATTTCTGCCACTGAATTCCTGTAGGTACTCAGTCTTGCCACTTTAGCATTTTTCCATTTATATATTCTCATTTGCAAAGTGAAATAATTAGACTACAACAAGGTTTCTCAGATCTGGTCTGCATCAGAATCAGAAAAGAAGCTTTTTTTCCCCAGTAGTACAGATCTTGGAAATTAGCCAAAGACATTTTAACTTCATAAATATTAAATGGAATCCATGGATTTTTTTTTTATATTGATGATGGGAAATCCAATTTCTTTTTTTTTTTTTTTTTTTTTTTTTTTGAGACGGAGTCTGGCTCTGTCACCCAGGCTGGAGTGCAGTGGCCGGATCTCTGCTCACTGTAAGCTCCGCCTCCCGGGTTTACGCCATTCTCCTGGCTCAGCCTCCCGAGTAGCTGGGACTACAGGCGCTCGCCACCTCGCCCGGCTAGTTTTTTGTACTTTTTAGTAGAGACGGGGTTTCACCGTGTTAGCCAGGATGGTCTCGATCTCCTGACCTCGTGATCCGCCCATCTCGGCCTCCCAAAGTGCTAGGATTACAGGCTTGAGCCACCGCGCCCGGCGAAATCCAATTTCTTAATCAGGTTTGACAGTCCTAGAAGGAATGATTTATACAATATGCTAATTTCCTCACCTTCTATGAAATAGAATTTACTACGAAATACTTGGAAAAAAGGAACTGGTTTGATTCCTAAATACTAGTATCCGTTCTAGAATTGATTAGGGCCAGAATAGGGAAGTCCTAACTTGATCAGACTTGTACCTTTGAACTTGCTGAAGAAGAATCTGTAGGAAAGTCATCAACTCATGTTGCTCAATGATTAGTCTATACATTTTTAAAAGTCATAGGAAATGAAGAGAGGCACTTGTAACATGTATATACAAATGAGAACCATAGGTCTTAAGAGTAGAATTGTTGAGAAATGATAATCTCCAGAATGATTTGAGAATTTTGAGTAATTCTGCCAATCCTGTTTTCTCCATTTTTATTTTTATTTATTTATTTATTTATTTATTTATTTATTTATTTATTTGAGACAGAGTCTAACTCTGTCTCAGGCTGGAGTGCAGTGGCCAGATCTCAGCTCACTGCAAGCTCCGCCCCCCAGGTTCATGCCATTCTCCTGTCTCAACCTCCCGAGTAGCTGGGACTACAGGCACCCGCCACCACGCCCGGCTAATTTTTTGTATTTTTAATAGAGATGGGGTTTCACCATGTTTGCCAGGATGGCCTCGATCTCCTGACCTCGTGATCCACCTGCCTCGGCCTCCCAAAGTGCTGGGATTACAGGTGTGAGCCACCGCGCCTGGCCTGTTTTCTCCATTTTTTAAAGAAAGTTCTAGGCCTCAATAAATGTCTATTACATGAGTTACCACATTAACTGAAAAAAGGAACAAGAAAATATTGCATCTTCTATTTGTGGACAATAATGTTTAAGGGATGGTCAATGTTGGAATATTTCAAATTGTATTTATCATCGCATTTGACATGGTAAAACAAATACTGATTCAGAAAATTAAAACCCAAAATAGTTCCATACCTACTGTGTGCCAGGGAATGTCCAAGGCACTGAGGATGTATGAATTAGTATGACTTCATCCCTATACTCAAAGAATTAGCATTTGAATGGAGAGGTGATAGTAGTAATATTCACATAAGTGTAAAGTAGTAGTATACACATAAAGTGTAAAGTGTAGTAATATTCACATATTCACCCAACTCTATGCATTTACAGACACTCTGCAGGAATGCATGAAGTTTCCTGGGGAGGAGACACCTGAACTGAATCTCAGAGGGTGAATAAGAGTTAGGTGAATAAAAATTAAGTCAAAGGCTTAGGGAAAATAGTGTCAGGAAAGGCAGCCCTGGAAAGGCGGGAAAATGAGACTTGGTGTATACAGCAAACCATACACAGTGTGTGGGGTTTGCTTTAGTATGAAAGCTTAAAATTAAGAATTATTTCTCCACATTGTAGTAGTCTAGGAGATCTATATAGAATGATAAGCAAATGTGTGCATGTCCATGCAGCCACACACAGTGTTGGGAGCATGTTGTCTGCCACTTCTCATGCTTGGGTTAGATAAACTATCTTTGTAATCTGCTCAGTATTGCTCTTGGTCCAATATTAGGAGGGGAAGTGACTCAGCTAAAGATTTTTAAAATAAATGAGTGCATAGTTTCCCTGAAATTTCTCTTTCCTTAAATAATTTTTTTTTGTATTTCATCTCCTACCTCCACTTGTAACAATAATCAATATTGCAGTAGGCCTCTGTCATTCCCCAATTTTCACTCTTGTTTGGGAAAAATATTTTGAAAGGTAGCTCTTCTGATTTTGCAGACTCTAAATCTTCAGTACACTTGCAAGTAACTACTAGAGTACCAGGTAAGAATGGCCGTAGTTGGCTGTGTTCTGAGGTTCTGATATCAGGGCTATCATCACTCATTGTTGCTCTAGGCAAGAAGAGTAGTGTAAGGAAGGACCATGAAAATCCAAGTCGGTGGTAACCTGGAGCTCACTTCTGCCTTCACACAAGTGGCTTTGTTCTCACACACACACAAAAATCTTTATAGAGGTAATACACTTTCTCTTGTTCTTTTCCTTTTGACTGATTTTGTGCTTGGCAAGCCCAGATAAGGAACCCAGCATGTACGATCTAGACAAAATACTATTGAAGGCTTAGTATTGCATTTAATTCCTTGGTAGCCAGACTATAATTAAGAATGCATACTTTGCAATTTAAATATCAGAAAAACTCCCCAAACTGATGGAGGAGATGAATTTTTTTTTTCATGTCCATGTGATATAACGGAGGCTTAAAGAAGTAAAGGGTCATTCTTCACTTTCTGCTTCTGGTTCACCACAAATATGGTTTAGATCTGTGTCCCCACACAAATCTCACCTTGAATGGTAATAATCCCCACTTGTCAAAGGCAGGACTAGGTGGAGATAATTGAATCCTGGGGGCAGTTTCCGCCATGCTGTTCTCGTGATAGTGAGTGTGTTCTCATGGGATCTGATGGTTTTATAAGGGGCTCCCTCTTTGCTCAGCACTCATTTCTCTCTCCTGCCATGATATGAGAAGGACATGTTTACTTCCCTTTCTCTCGTAAGTTCCCTGAGGCCTCCCCAGTCCTATAGAACTGTGAGTCAATTAAATCTGTTTCCTTTATAAATTACCCAGTGTATCAGTTCGTTTTCACGCTGCTGATCAAGACATACCAGAGGCTGGGTAATTTATAAAGAAAACACGGTTTACTGGACTCGCAGTTCCATGTGGCTGGGGAGGCCTCACAATCATGGCAGAAGGTGAAAGGCACGTCTTACATGGTGTAAGCAAGACAGAATGAGAATCAAGTGGAAGGGGCAACCCCTTATAAAATCATCAGACCTTGTGAGACTTATTCACTACCACAAAAACAGTATGGAAGAAACCACCCCCATGATTCAATTATCTCCCACTGGGTCTCTCCCACACATGTGGGAATTATGGGAGTACAATTCAAGATTATATTTGGGTGGGGACACAGCCAAACCGTATCACCCAGTCTCATGCAGTTCTTCATAGCAGCATGAGAAAAGACTAATACAATCACTGCAGGTTTCCAGGGAGAGATTGCCCAGAGGCAAGCTTGCAAGATGCATACTTGTTATTCCTGGATTTCTACCTTTTTTCTTACCCAGATACAAAATAGGAGATAAGTTTGAAGGAAGTCTGAAGATTCTGTTCATTTCTTTCCTTGGGTTTTCTTATATCTCTGCTTTGGGTAACACTCTTAGCCCTTTGATGTCACTAAAGCCAAAGGTTAGTTCTAGGCAAGAGCTGCCCCTGGTCAAAATAACGTAAAATCAAAGATGAAAATAAAACTTAGGTACTGTAAAATCTCAAATGCCACAATCTCTAGCAAAAGAAGTATCTTCTAACTTAAGATTCCCAGTCCTGTGACTCAATGTTGTGGTGAAGGCTAAATAGATGATGTAGGTTTATTCACAGTTCCGTGGGAGATATTTTGATCTACCCTTCAAACAACATTCTTCCAGTGTGTATAGACAGAGCTATTGGCAGTTTCATGAGTACTCTTTTGTCCTCCTTATTGTCTGATCTTAAAAGCGCCAAAGACCTGACAGATGACAGATGAGGCAGGTTTGACTATATCGCACCTAAGGTCACTTGATGTTAAGAAACTAAATGAACTCCAGAGATAGGTCATTGAATTTGGCAGTCTGAGATATTGGGTTGTTGAGAAATTAGGCCCTGTGCTCAATCACACCTATGGGGCTTTTTCAAATTTGAGAGATTCCTTTCTCCTCCACTTCCCCATGTTTTTTTTTCCTAGGAGGGTTGCTGACCACCTTTGAATCCTTCTAGGGCTGTGATACATTTATGAAATATATACAAACCCTCGGGGACATTGGAATGAGAAGACTGAGCCCCTGAGCTCTATTGCCAAGTTCAGAGTCCTGTCTAGTCATCTAGTTCTCTGATCACTAAGCTACTATCAGTATTATTTGATTTGTAAAAGTTGGAAGACATGTCAGAAAGTTGTAAAAAGGGTTTCATCATTTTGGGTGAAAATTTCTAAGCAAATTCATAAATAAATTATTTCTAAGTATTGCAATACTTAACAAGAGAAAAATGATCGCTGGGAGCTAACATGAGTTCACTAAGCATAAGACCAGCCAAATTCAAGTTATTACCAGAGTTACATAACCAAGCAGGTGGATGAAGTAAATGTTAAGAATATACATGCATGTCACATTTTCAAAATGTATAAAGTAGGAAACATTAGAAAAATTTAAGCTGAATGATGATACCAGTCTGAAAGATTTGCATCTCAAGGAAAGCCTTTTTTTAAAAAAAATTTCTAAAAACATCATTTCTTTTTGTCTAAGTTATTAGTTATCAGCTAGGTATATGGATGGTCGATGGATAAATAAATTCTGAAATATAGGAGAAGATGTTATAGGGGTACAAACAGAAGCATTTTACCCAAAGTAAGAATGGAAATAATGAACACTTATAAGAGTAGTTTCATCAGCTGATTACTGAGCTATCAAAACAACAATACCTACAGAATGGAACATTTTCCAATTATTGCTATGTCATTAAATCTGACCAGAGGACTTAGAAAACAATGATGCCTAGACATAAGAATCACTTTATTCAGCTTTGGTCCCTAACCTCCATGATATTGAATTGCAAGAGCCACGGTTAGTAACGGATACTGCCGACTTCCGGATCACAACATTGGTTATGTTTTTATTCTGTTTCTAGACACTTGCAATGTAGTCTTATATTTTAAATAAACAAGCACATTTTTTAAAAAATTATTTTTAATTCACACATAAAAATTGTATATATTAATAGTGTGCATGTTTTGAAATATGTATACATTGTGGAATGGTAAAATCTAACATAAACATTACCTCACATATTTATTACTTTTTGTGGTGAGAACAGTCAAGACCTACACTCCTAGCAAATTTCAGTACAATCTGCCATTATTAACTATAATCACCATGTTATTCATTGCA
The DNA here is from genome assembly GCF_003255815.1 of Theropithecus gelada. Taxonomy (NCBI): domain Eukaryota; kingdom Metazoa; phylum Chordata; class Mammalia; order Primates; family Cercopithecidae; genus Theropithecus; species Theropithecus gelada. The sequence continues at coordinate 18,263,901 of NC_037673.1, forward strand.
TCTCTTGAACTTATTCCTCCTAACTGAGATTTTTTATCCTTTGACCAATACCACCCTCCACCCCATGACCCCAGCCCTGGCAACAACTTTTCTACTTTCTGCTGCTATGGGTGCAACTTTTTCAGATTCCTTCAAGTAGATACATTGAAAGAGAGAGTAAATTACCAGGGGCAGCAATGGGAAGGAGAAAGGAAGCAGATCAAAGGGTACATGAGGGCTATGGTGAACAATATTGTATTGTATTTTGAAAATTTGCAAAAAGGATAGATGTTAAGTGCTCTTACTACACACAGACACACACACACACACAAAGGTAAATAAAAAGGTGATGGATAGGGTAATTTGCTTGACTGTAGTAATTATTTTTTCTTCATATGTATATGAGAACATCATGTTGTACAACTTAAATATACACAGTAAAAAAGAAATGCACTTTTGTCTGATATAGGGGAACAAGAGCATGCATCTATTAAGTACATTATAAGGATGAAGATATTTAAAACTATCTCAAAAGCTATTCTTAGCTGAAATCTATTAGTCTTTCCACAGTTTCCATGAGGATATGTTTATGATAGCTTTTCACCTTGTCAAGCTTATTTTATATAATTCTGACTGTGGTATTTCTTCTCCAGTGGCATATTTATTTATCCTGTTGTTAAAATAACAAAGTATTAAACTTGGTTCTTTGTTACAGTTTTATCTCCTCGTTTTGTCATTATATTTAAACTAAACTTTTTGTGTAGTTCATAATAAAAGTTTATTTTTTTCTTTTCTCTTGGGGCGTAAATTATTTTCTTTATTTCTTGCTTCATTTGCAACTTTTGCTTTCCCATTCCCTGGAAATACAAAACAAAGTTTTAAAAGTTATTTGTGTTAAAATGCATTTTTGTCTTATGCGTGTGGGTCAAATCGCATGGTTTTCTTGTCCAAATCTTTCTGTTATCTGTTCTACTGAATATAATCTTCTACATGGCAACCTTCAGTGGAATAATTTTTTTCTGGTATATACTCATTGGTTTATCCAACAGCATTTTGTATGCTCTTTATTATTTCTTAAGCTTATGATTTATTAAATAAATTAGTGATCGCATTTAGAGAAATAATACTTTTAAAAATTACTTTATGCAGTTTTTTGCACATTATTTTGTACAAAGAAGGGAATTAATTTAACTCTATAATAATCATATTATAGTATAAGTAACATTTAATACCAAAGTATCTCTTAAAAGAATTTATATGGAATTTAATAAATTCTATTAATGATGGGAATAAAACTGGTTGTGACAGAGAACTGTAACAAACCAAAAATGAAAAATGACAAAAGGTACTAAAATAAGTTCTTCCTCAAGAATCAGCATATGTAATTCAGAGAAATGAAAAATTGGTTTCCCATTATATAACATGATTGGTAGATTTTATATATGTGTTTCTCCTTTTAAAAATATTTTTTCTCCCTTAAAGTATTATTCAAATTTGATTTTATCTTGAAAATAGGTGTGTGGAGGAGGAGAGGTGTTAATCCAATTAAGGAGATTCCTTTATGTAATTATATATTCTAGTGGAAAAGTTGATCTAGAGTTTATACTTTATTTAAATCCCAGCTTAAGTAAAAGGGTCATCTCTATAGCTCCTGAGAATATATTTAATAAACATTTAGTAAAGACAAAAAAATCCTGCTTAAATATTGTCTCCATCTTATGTTTTCTTCTGTTTTCTGTCTAAACTAATGTTTACCAAGATAAACCTTGTATTTCCTGTAGAAGGACAGATAACCTGCAACTCATCTGGACATAAAGTTCTATAAGACAATTGAATATGGTACCTTCTGCATCCTGCCTGCCCCTTCCAGGACCTGTTCACATTGACATCTTGGGACACGTTCACTACTCAGTTGACTCCAGAAATAACACACATTGCCTGTGCATGAGGTGCCTGGCTTTGCTTTTTCCAAGAGTTCTGCATTTCCATGGAAACCAGACAGGCAGAAAAGAAAGGATAAGTACAAGATATCTCTGAGCTCTTAGAACAAAGCTAAATCCAGACCAACTGCCTCATCTGAATTCAGCCTGTGAAAACGATAAACCACTTTGACCCCTTACTGCTGAAGGAAGACGTGCTCCCTGCTGGCGTGCGTCCATGAGAAACACATCTCTTTCTCACATTGGACATATTTTAAAGGCAAGAAAGGCAGGATGTGAGATCTAAAAGCCTAGAATTTTTTATCTTCTGCCACTTTTTGGTGATGTGAAGTTACCATTTCCATTCTATAAAATGCAAAATTACAAAAGGTTTTAGAATTGCTTCTCATTTGAAAGGAACATTGAAGGTTATTTAAATATTAAAGCTTAATGAACAGTGGTTTGAAATCCTTAGGAAATACTATGTTAAACAAAATATCCTTGCTCATGGTAACTTAATCAAATGGCAGATATTTGTCAAATGTAAGACTTGCTATAGGTAGGCAGGAATGTCTTCTAATAAGAAGCTCTATTCTGTTCTATCTTCTATAACTGTAGCTCCAGGGGAAAAAATTCTGTGCATGTCTCAGTAATCAGAACTTCCAAGAGGAGAATGCAATTTTATTTTTTTTTTTATTTTTTATTTTTTGTATTATTATTATTATTTTTTTTAATTTATTTATTATTATTATACTTTAAGTTGTAGGGTACATGTGCATAACGTGCAGGTTTGTTACATATGTATACTTGTGCCATGTTGGTCTGCTGCACCCATCAACTCGTCATTTACATCAGGTATAACTCCCAATGCAATCCCTCCCCCCTCCCCCCTCCCCCCTCCCCATGATAGGCCCCGGTGTGTGATGTTCCCCTTCCTGAGTCCAAGTGATCTCATTGTTCAGTTCCCACCTATGAGTGAGAACATGTGGTGTTTGGTTTTCTGTTCTTGTGATAGTTTGCTAAGAATGATGGTTTCCAGCTGCATCCATGTCCCTACAAAGGATGCAAACTCATCCTTTTTTATGGCTGCATAGTATTCCATGGTGTATATGTGCCACATTTTCTTAATCCAATCTGTCACTGATGGACATTTGGGTTGATTCCAAGTCTTTGCTATTGTGAATAGTGCTGCAATAAACATACGTGTGCATGTGTCTTTATAGCAGCATAATTTATAATCCTTTGGGTATATCCCCAGTAATGGGATGGCTGGGTCATATGGTACATCTAGTTCTAGATCCTTGAGGAATCGCCATACTGTTTTCCATAATGGTTGAACTAGTTTACAATCCCACCAACAGTGTAAAAGTGTTCCTATTTCTCCACATCCCCTCCAGCACCTGTTGTTTCCTGACTTTTTAATGATCGCCATTCTAACTGGTGTGAGATGGTATCTCATTGTGGTTTTGATTTGCATTTCTCTGATGGCCAGTGATGATGAGCATTTCTTCATATGTCTGTTGGCTGTATGAAAGTCTTCTTTTGAGAAATGTCTGTTCATATCCTTTGCCCACTTTTTGATGGGGTTGTTTGTTTTTTTCTTGTAAATTTGTTTGAGTTCTTTGTAGGTTCTGGATATTAGCCCTTTGTCAGATGAGTAGATTGCAAAAATTTTCTCCCATTCTGTAGGTTGCCTGTTCACTCTGATGGTAGTTTCTTTTGCTGTGCAGAAGCTCTTTAGTTTAATTAGATCCCATTTGTCAATTTTAGCTTTTGCTGCCGTTGCTTTTGGTGTTTTAGACATGAAGTCTTTGCCCATGCCTATGTCCTGAATGGTACCACCTAGGTTTTCCTCTAGGATTTTTATGGTATTAGGTCTAACATTTAAGTCTCTAATCCATCTTGAATTAATTTTCGTATAAGGAGTAAGGAAAGGATCCAGTTTCAGCTTTCTACTTATGGCTAGCCAATTTTCCCAGCACCATTTATTAAATGGGGAATCCTTTCCCCATTTCTTGTTTCTCTCAGGTTTGTCAAAGATCAGATGGCTGTAGATGTGTGGTATTATTTCTGAGGACTCTGTTCTGTTCCATTGGTCTATATCTCTCTTTTGGTACCAGTACCATGCTGTTTTGGTTACTGTAGCCTTGTAGTATAGTTTGAAGTCAGGTAGCGTGATGCCTCCAGCTTTGTTCTTTTGACTTAGGATTGTCTTGGAGATGCGGGCTCTTTTTTGGTTCCATATGAACTTTAAAGCAGTTTTTTCCAATTCTGTGAAGAAACTCATTGGTAGCTTGATGGGGATGGCATTGAATCTATAAATTACCTTGGGCAGTATGGCCATTTTCACGATATTGATTCTTCCTATCCATGAGCATGGTATGTTCTTCCATTTGTTTGTGTCCTCTTTTATTTCACTGAGCAATGGTTTGTAGTTCTCCTTGAAGAGGTCCTTTACATCCCTTGTCAGTTGGATTCCTAGGTATTTTATTCTCTTTGAAGCAATTGTGAATGGAAGTTCATTCATGATTTGGCTCTGTGTTTGTCTGTTATTGGTGTATAAGAATGCTTGTGATTTTTGCACATTAATTTTGTATCCTGAGACTTTGCTGAAGTTGCTTATCAGCTTAAGGAGATTTTGGGCTGAGACAATGGGGTTTTCTAAATATACAATCATGTCATCTGCAAACAGGGACAATTTGACTTCTTCTTTTCCTAACTGAATACCCCTGATTTCTTTCTCTTGCCTAATTGCCCTAGCCAGAACTTCCAACACTATGTTGAATAGGAGTGGTGAGAGAGGGCATCCCTGTCTTGTGCCAGTTTTCAAAGGGAATTTTTCCAGTTTTTGCCCATTCAGTATGATATTGGCTGTGGGTTTGTCATAAATAGCTCTTATTATTTTGAGGTACGTTCCATCAATACCGAATTTATTGAGCGTTTTTAGCATGAAGGGCTGTTGAATTTTGTCAAAAGCCTTTTCTGCATCTATTGAGATAATCATGTGGTTCTTGTCTTTGGTTCTGTTTATATGCTGGATTATGTTTATTGATTTGCGAATGTTGAACCAGCCTTGCATCCCAGGGATGAAGCCCACTTGATCATGGTGGATAAGCTTTTTGATGTGCTGCTGAATCCGGTTTGCCAGTATTTTATTGAGGATTTTTGCATCGATGTTCATCAGGGATATTGGTCTAAAATTCTCTTTTTTTGTTGTGTCTCTGCCAGGCTTTGGTATCAGGATGATGTTGGCCTCATAAAATGAGTTAGGGAGGATTCCCTCTTTTTCTATTGATTGGAATAGTTTCAGAAGGAATGGTACCAACTCCTCCTTATACCTCTGGTAGAATTCAGCTGTGAATCCATCTGGTCCTGGACTTTTTTTGGTTGGTAGGCTATTAATTATTGCCTCAATTTCAGAGCCTACTATTGGTCTATTCAGGGATTCAACTTCTTCCTGGTTCAGTCTTGGAAGAGCGTAAGTGTCCAGGAAATTATCCATTTCTTCTAGGTTTTCCAGTTTATTTGCGAAGATGTGTTTATAGTATTCTCTGATGGTAGTTTGTATTTCTGTGGGGTCGGTGGTGATATCCCCTTTATCATTTTTAATTGTGTCGATTTGATTCTTCTCTCTTTTCTTCTTTATTAGTCTTGCTAGTGGTCTGTCAATTTTGTTGATCTTTTCAAAAAACCAACTCCTGGATTCATTGATTTTTTGGAGGGTTTTTGTGCCTCTATCTCCTTCAGTTCTGCTCTGATCTTAGTTATTTCTTGCCTTCTGCTAGCTTTGGAATGTGTTTGCTCTTGCTTCTCTAGTTCTTTTAATTGCGATGTTAGAGTGTCAATTTTTGATCTTTCCTGCTTTCTCTTCTGGGTATTTAGTGCTATAAATTTCCCTCTACACACTGCTTTAAATGTGTCCCAGAGATTCTGGTATGTTGTATCTTTGTTCTCATTGGTTTCAAAGAACATCTTTATTTCTGCCTTCATTTCGTTATGTACCCAGTAGTCATTGAGGAGCAGGTTGTTCAGTTTCCATGTAGTTGAGCGGTTTTCATTGAGTTTCTTAGTCCTGAGTTCTAGTTTGATTGCACTGTGGTCTGAGAGACAGTTTGTTATAATTTCTGTTCTTGTACATTGCTGAGGAGTGCTTTACTTCCAATTATATGGTCAATTTTGGAGTAAGTACGATGTGATGCTGAGAAGAATGTATATTCTGTTGATTTGGGGTGGAGAGTTCTATAGATGTCTATTAGGTCTGCTTGCTGCAGAGATGAGTTCAATTCCTGGATATCCTTGTTAACTTTCTGTCTTGTTGATCTGTCTAATGTTGACAGTGGAGTGTTGAAGTCTCCCATTATTATTGTATGGGAGTCTAAGTCTCTTTGTAAGTCTCTAAGGACTTGCTTTATGAATCTGGGTGCTCCTGTATTGGGTGCATATATATTTAGGATAGTTAGCTCTTCCTGTTGAATTGATCCCTTTACCATTATGTAATGGCCTTCTTTGTCTCTTTTGATCTTTGATGGTTTAAAGTCTGTTTTATCAGAGACTAGTATTGCAACCCCTGCTTTTTTTTGTTCTCCATTTGCTTGGTAAATCTTCCTCCATCCCTTTATTTTGAGCCTATGTATGTCTCTGCGTGTGAGATGGGTCTCCTGAATACAGCAGACTGATGGGTCTTGACTCTTTATCCAGTTTGCCAGTCTGTGTCTTTTCATTGGAGCATTTAGTCCATTTACATTTAAGGTTAAGATTGTTATGTGTGAACTTGATCCTGCCATTATGATATTAACTGGTTATTTTGCTCGTTAGTTGATGCAGTTTCTTCCTAGCCTCGATGGTCTTTACATTTTGGCATGTTTTTGCAATGGCTGGTACCGGTTGTTCCTTTCCATGTTGAGTGCTTCCTTCAGGGTCTCTTGTAAGGCAGGCCTGGTGGTGACAAAATCTCTAAGCATTTGCTTATCTGTAAAGGATTTTATTTCTCCTTCACTTATGAAACTTAGTTTGGCTGGATATGAAATTCTGGGTTTAAAATTCTTTTCTTTAAGAATGTTGAATATTGGCCCCCACTCTCTTCTGGCTTGTAGAGTTTCTGCCGAGAGATCTGCTGTGAGTCTGATGGGCTTCCCTTTGTGGGTAACCCGACCTTTCTCTCTGGCTGCCCTTAAGATTTTTTCCTTCATTTCAACTTTGGTGAATCTGGCAATTATGTGTCTTGGAGTTGCTCTTCTCGAGGAGTATCTTTGTGGTGTTCTCTGTATTTCCTGGATTTGAATGTTGGCCTGCCCTACTAGGTTGGGGAAGTTCTCCTGGATGATATCCTGAAGAGTGTTTTCCAACTTGGTTCCATTTTCCCCCTCACTTTCAGGCACCCCAATCAGACGTAGATTTGGTCTTTTTACATAATCCCATACTTCTTGCAGGCTTTGTTCATTTCTTTTTCTTCTTTTTTCTTTTGGTTTCTCTTCTCGCTTCATTTCATTCATTTGATCCTCAATCGCTGATACTCTTTCTTCCAGTTGATCGAGTCGGTTACTGAAGCTTGTGCATTTGTCACGTATTTCTCGTGTCATGGTTTTCATCTCTTTCATTTCATTTATGACCTTCTCTGCATTAATTACTCTAGCCGTCAATTCTTCCACTTTTTTTTCAAGATTTTTAGTTTCTTTGCGCTGGGTACGTAATTCCTCCTTTAGCTCTGAGAAATTTGATGGACTGAAGCCTTCTTCTCTCATCTCGTCAAAGTCATTCTCCGTCCAGCTTTGATCCGTTGCTGGCGATGAGCTGCGCTCCTTTGCCGGGGGAGATGTGCTCTTATTTTTTGAATTTCCAGCTTTTCTGCCCTGCTTTTTCCCCATCTTTGTGGTTTTATCTGCCTCTGGTCTTTGATGATGGTGATGTACTGATGGGGTTTTGGTGTAGGTGTCCTTCCTGTTTGATAGTTTTCCTTCTAACAGTCAGGACCCTCAGCTGTAGGTCTGTTGGAGATTGCTTGAGGTCCACTCCAGACCCTGTTTGCCTGGGTATCAGCAGCAGAGGCTGCAGAAGATAGAATATTTCTGAACAGTGAGTGTACCTGTCTGATTCTTGCTTTGGAAGCTTCCTCTCAGGGGTGTACTCCACCCTGTGAGGTGTGGGGTGTCAGACTGCCCCTAGTGGGGGATGTCTCCCAGTTAGGCTACTCAGGGGTCAGGGACCCACTTGAGCAGGCAGTCTGTCCCTTCTCAGATCTCAACCTCCGTGTTGGGAGATCCACTGCTCTCTTCAAAGCTGTCAGACAGAGTCGTTTGGGTCTGCAGAGGTTTCTGCTGCTTTTTGTTGTTGTTGTTGTTGTTGTTGTGTAGCTGTGCCCTGTCCCCAGAGGTGGGGTCTACAGAGACAGGCAGGTTTCCTTGAGCTGCTGTGAGCTCCACCCAGTTGGAGCTTCCCAGCAGCTTTGTTTACCTACTTAAGCCTCAGCAATGGTGGGCGCCCCTCCCCCAGCCTCGCTGCTGCCTTGCCGGTAGATCACAGACTGCTGTGCTAGCAATGAGGGAGGCTCCGTGGGCGTGGGACCCTCCTGGCCAGGTGTGGGATATGATCTCCTGGTGTGCCTGTTTGCTTAAAGCGCAATATTGGGGTGGGAGTTACCCGATTTTCCAGGTGTTGTGTGTCTCAGTTCCCCTGGCTAGGAAAAGGGATTCCCTTCCCCCTTGCGCTTCCCAGGTGAGGCGATGCCTCGCCCTGCTTCAGCTCTTGCTGGTCGGGCTGCAGCAGCTGACCAGCACTGATCGTCCGGCACTCCCCAGTGAGATGAACCCAGTACCTCAGTTGAAAATGCAGAAATCACCGGTCTTCTGTGTCGCTGGCGCTGGGAGTTGGAGACTGGAGCTGTTCCTATTCGGCCATCTTGCTCCACCCCCCAGAATGCAATTTTAAATTAATTGATGTGAAAATCACTATTAAAACTATGTGCATAATCCACTGTGAAATGTAAGTTGATTCTATTTATTAAAAGAAAAAAAACACACAACCAGTTCTTATTAAGTTCTTATATAAATCTTATTTATATTACAATATAAAAATCTAAGTTTGTGCTAAGTAGCTATAACTGTGCTCCTCCTCTCATCTGAACCCTGAATCCCACGCTCTAACATTTTCATCACTTTCCCTTGTTGTTAAAAGGAGTACTGTTTGGATATTCTGTGTACTCTGGCATCTAAAAAAGCACACACAGATGTAGACAGTTTAGGTTTATTTCTTTAGCCATATCTGATGATAGAGCTGAAAGACTAATTGATACTCTATCAAGTGTATAAAACTGTGTGTATGCAAGAATGAACTATTCTTTTTGGGGGGTGGAACAAGAAATGGGTGTGTCAGAGCTAGTTTGCCACCACAGAATTTGGATATTATAGCCATTGAGTAACGATGTCTAGTATATGGCATAAAGAAACTCAACCAAACAAAAGAGAAAGTCAAAGAATACATGTACCCCAAATAATAATAGAAAAGTTAAGTAGATCATGGTATGTTTCACTCAATTTGAATTTTCCCGAGTTCTCCTCAACTCATAGACGATTCTACCATATTGTATGTTGTAATAAAGAATGACAAATATAAGAAATGGCATCAAATAATAAAACTTAAGAAATGAAGGGTGAGTCCTGAGAAGAGGTGCCATAAGTTGTAGTGGAAAGTATTTTCTCTAAACCACCATGATGAATATTGTAGTATGTTAAAGAGCAGAACCAAAGACAAGCTTCATAAAGGACATTTCAGAGATCATCACTGTGATAAAGAAAATGCAAGTTCTTTTTAAATTATATTTTACTTTTATTTTAAGTTCCAGGATACAGGTGCAGGATGTGCAGGTTTGTTACATAGGTAAACCTGTGCCGTGGTGCTTTGCTGCACCTATCAAACCATCACCTGGGTATTAAGCCCAACATGTATTTGCCATTTTTCCTAATGCTCTCCCTCCCCGCCCCTGCCACCTCCACAGGCCCCAGTGTGAGTTGTTTCCTTTTCTGTGTCCATATGTTCGCACTGTTCAACTCCCACTTGTAGGTGAGAACACACAGTGTTTTATTTTCTTCTGTTCCCGTGCTCGTTTGCTGAGGATAATAACTTCCAGGTCCATTCATGTCCCTGCAAAAGACAGCATCTCATTTTTATAAAGACTGCATAGTATTTCATGGTGTACATATACCACATTTTATTTATCCAGTCTATCACTGATGGGCATTTGGGTTGATTCCATTTCTTTGCTATTGTAAATAGTGCTGCAGTGAACAAACGTGTGCATGTATCTTTAAAATAGAGTGATTTATATTCCCTTGGGTATGTACTCAGTAATAAGATTGCTGGGTCAAATGGTATTTCAGTTCTAAATCTTTAAGGAATCGCCACAGTGTCTTCCACAATCGTTTTTACACTAACAGTGTAAAAGCATTCCTATTTCTCTGCAACCTCACCAGCATCTGTTGTGTCTTGACTTTTTAATAATTGTTATTCTGACAGGTGCGAGATGGTATCTCACTGTGGTTTTGATTTGCATTCCTCCAATGATCGGTGATATTGAGCTTTTTTTCATATGTTTGTTGGCTGCATGAATGTCTTCTTTTGAGAAGTGTTTGTTTATGTTCTTTGCCCACTTTTTAATGGGGTTGTTTGGTTTTTTCCTTGTAAATTTGTTTAAGTTCCTGTGTATTCTGAATATTAGACCTTTGTCAGATGAATAGATTGCAAAAATTTTCTCTCACTCTATAGGTCGTCTGTTATCTCTGATGACAATTTCTTTTGCTGTGCAGAAGCTCTTTAGTTTAATTAGATCCCATTTGTCAAGTTTTGCTTTTGTTGCAATTGCTTTTGGTGGTTTCATCATGAAATCATTGCCTTTGGCTATTTCCCGAATGGTATTACCTAGATTTTCTTCTAGGGTTTTTACAGTCTTGGCTTTTACATTTAAGTCTTTAATCCATCTTGAGTCAATTTTTATATAAGGTGTAGTAAGGAAGGGGTCCAGTTTCAACATTCTGCATATAGCTAGCCAGTACTCCCGGCACCATTTATTAAATAGGGAATCCTTTCTCCATTGCTTGTTTTTGTCAGGTTTGTCAAAGATCAGATAGTGTTAGATGTGGGTCTTGTTTCTGAATTCTCTATTCCGTTCCATTATTCTATGTGTCTGTTTTTGTACCAGTACCAAGCTGTTTTCATTACTGTGGCTTTGTAGTATAGTTTGTAGCATAATACCTCCAGCTTTATTCTTTTGGTTAGGATTGTCTTGGCTATAGGAGCTCTTTTTTCGTTCCATATGAATTTTGAAATATTGTGTTCTAATTCTATGAATAATGTCAATGACAGTTTAATAAGAATAGCATTGAATCTATAAGTTAGTTTGGGCAATATGGCTATTTTCAATATATTGATTTTTCCTACACATGAGCTTGGAATGATTTTTTCATTTTTTTGTGTCCTTTCTGGTTTCCTTAACCAGTGGTTTGTAACTCTTCTTGAAGAGGTCCTTCACTTCCCTTGTTAGCTGTATTCCTAGGTATTTCACTCTCTTTGTAACAATTGTGAATGGGATTCATGATTTAGCTCTCTACTTGTCTGCTGTTGATGTATAGGAATGCTTGTGATTTTTGCACACTGATTTTTGTATCCTGAGACTTTGCTGAAGTTGCTTATCAGTTTAAAAAGCTTTTGGGCTGAGACAATGAGGTTTTGTAGATACAGGATTATGTAATCTGCAAACAAAGACAATTTGACTTCTCTTTCCATTTGGATGCCCTTTATTTCTCTCTTCTTCCTGATTGCTCTGGCCAGAACCTCCAATACTATGTTGAATTGGAGTGGAGAGAGAGGGCATCCTTGTCTTGTGCCATTTCATGGGCACAAGCTTTGGCCCATTCAGTATGATATTGGCTGTAGGTTTATCATAAATGGCTCTTATTATTTTGAGGTGTGTTCCTTCAACACCTACTTTATCAAGATTTTTTAACATAAAGGGATGTTGCATTTTATCAAGGGTGGGTACTATTTCTTCTGGAACCACCCCAAACATTTGAAAAGGAGGGACTCCTCCCTAATTCATTTTACAAGGTCAGCATCATTCTGATACCCAAAACTGGCAGAGATACAACAAAAAAGAAAACTTCAGGCCAATATTCCTGATGAACAACAATGCAAAAATCCTCAGTCCCTTCTAGAAACAGTCTCACAGACACAACCAGAAATAATGTTTTACCAGTTATCTGAGCTTCCCTTAGGCCAGCCAAGTTGACACATAAAATTAACCATCATAAATGAATATTCTGGTATTCCCAGTTTGCATTCTGCTAACAAGGTTAGCAGAAAGTTAACGTTCTGCAGAAAATACACAACTCCATTTTGGAATCCCATCACCACATCATTTCTGTTTGATAATGTGACAATCCATTTTTCTCAATTTTAGTGCATTGAGAGGTACACATTTATTAATTAACTTACCATTTATTTAGTCTCTCAGTCTCTTATTCATGCATGTTTTAGAAATTAGGTTTACAATTACATATGTTTTAATGGGTTGCTTTTTATTCTTGGCATAAATGGAGACAAGCAAGATTCTCATAAAACACAGCAAGGACCACTAAATTAAGATATTTCTTGAACAAGTGGACTAAGCAGATACTTTCGCATTTATGACATTTAAGTTAAAAGTTTAAAATCAGAGAAATTTGTTTTGTTAAACTAGGTTTAAAAAATGTAAAATAAAGTTAGCAAGAAGTAAGCATGCAATGATATGCCTTGAAAGAATGTTACTTAATCCTTGATGACTTAGAAGAGATATTTTGTAATCTTCTCTTTCTAACTTCCATTGCATTTTCTCTTGAGTTCAGTGTATTTGTAATGATTCCTCACAGCAGTAGTCATCAGTTTTCATATATCGTTATTACCATCATTACCATCATCATCAACATCATCATAAACATTTATTTTGCATCCAGTCTGCTCCTGAAAACACACAGGGAACTTGAGAAGGGAATTTAGGCCTAGAGGAAGAGTAATCCTCACAAATAAACTTTATTGGAGACATTGCTTAGAAACTTGTTTGCTGATTAAAAGAAAAGAAGACATTTAATTTTAACTAATATATAATGAAATAGTAAAGGATTTGATCCTCTAGGCAGTAACAAAACTGAAAATTAATTTTAATAAATGGTATCAGAAGTTTTAAAAGTATGCTCCAATTCTATCAATACAAATCCAACTGTAGCAGCTTCTCAGATCATTACAGCATCTACATTTATGTCTTTTGAGTGGTTAAAAACTGTATGTCAAGGTCAATTCTCTTTCTACTTACCTTAACAAATTTTTAAAAATCCTTCTGTGTCATTAAGACTGTGATACTATTGATATAAAGTTTTTCTTACAACCATCTGTTCTTTATTAACAGTAGTGTTAAAAACATCATAACCAGAATTTGACTGGATATCTACATCATTGTTTTCATAGTTTAAAATTATATACAAAAACTAAAATGTACCAACAGAATGTTCTAAAATGGCTTTAAATATTTGACATCATATTACATAAAGAAAAATATCAAATAAACATAAAGAAAACTTTTAAATAACTTGACAATTCTATTTTCCAAGGAAAGACTGTAGATGACTGCCTCAAGGTCACGATATACTATTTTAAGTGGTGAATTCTAATGACCCTGTTTTTGACACATGCCAAGTGTTGTAATAAGTGAAGTCAGCCTTTAAATAACACACTTTTCCCCCTAAATGGGAGCTGTGTATTATTAAGGTCATTGGGGTTAATGTTCAATGTCCAAGTTTTATGACCTTGTTCTGCCTTTGTAATATGAGACCAGCAACTTCAGCTTACTGTCATCTTGGCTTCATTGCCTGCTAAACTAAAATACATTTGACTCCTGAGAGAATATGCATCTATATTATAATATATTAATAATAATGTAATAATATATGATGTAATATTTATATATTTAGATAATTTAATTAATATTTTAAAGGTTTTAATATTTTAATATATATTTAATGAATTATTTAATATACATTTATATATTTAATGAATATTTTAAAGGTTTTAATATTTAGTGTATATTTTTATATATTTAGAGAATTATTTAATGAATATTTTTAAAGATTTTAATTCATCTATGCATTTTGATAGCAATAAAAATATTTAATATTTTTCTACTGATCATTGACCAATACCATATATTTTATTTGGCATTAATTCAAATAAAATGTATTCTTTCTTAACAGTTTTTAACTTCTTTTTAAATGTCTCCAAATAATTTTTTTAAATTTCTTTATAAACTTTTATTTAAACTTTGCTGCTCTCCGTTTTTCCCAACAGAATTTTTCTAACACTGCTTGCTCTCATAAATATGATTTATGTCTTACTCATTTTCTTTTTTTTTTTTTTGAGACAGAGTCTTGCTCTGTCACCCAGGCTGGAGAGCAGTGGTGTGATCTCGGCTCACTGCAAGCTCCGCCTCCCGGGTTTACGCCATTCTCCTGCCTCAGCCTTCCGAGTAGCTGGGGCTACACGCGCCCGCCACCACGCCTGGCTAATTTTTTTGTTGTTGTTGTTAGTAGAGACGGGGTTTCACCGTGTTAGCCAGGATGGTCTCGATTTGCTGACCTCGTAATCCACCTGCCTTGGCCTCCCAAAGTGCTGGGATTACAGGCGTGAGCCAACGCTCCCAGCCTCATTTTCTAAACTTTTTGGCGTATTCTATATATCCATTGCTCATTTTCAGCATCTTGTGGCATATAAAACCCTTTTTAAAAAATACTTAACACTATATTCCTTTAGACTAAACTTATAGAATTGGAAGAAATAATGAGTACAAAAGAGTGGCAGCATGCTTTGACAATAATTTATGTATCATGATATGTCAACATAGTCTTCTTGTTAAACTAGTTGTACTGTTACATTTAGCTAAGAAATACGTGATTGTCTAATTTCAAAGCTAATATGTTAATTCTGTATGGAAATTCAGAAAATTCATTTTTGTTCTCTTGTACCAAAAGAAATACTTTCTCCTTTTATATTTATTACTGAAGGAAGAATTTGGTTGTTCAGTAGATGTCACTATAAGGCTGTTGTACTGTCATTTTATTTTTTTTTATTTCTGCTAACAAAGCTAAAACATATTTTCATCTCTTTAATGTTAAAAATGTTAAATATATTTTAATGCTCAACTTTAATTAAAGATATAGAATATATCTTTATTTTAATACATAGATATATATTAAAGATACATAAAATATTAAGTTAATAATTATGTATATATCTCTGTATATTTAGTATCTATATTTAATATATATCTATATATCTATACATCTATGTTTATTTTAAATTATGTCAAGCATCACTATATATTCTGGGTTATATTTTAACAAACATTAGAAAGCATTCTTAACACTGCTTTCAGTGTTCACTATTAATCTGGGTAGGTTAACTGCTATGATATCTTCATCACACAACACAATATAT
The DNA here is from genome assembly GCF_003255815.1 of Theropithecus gelada. Taxonomy (NCBI): domain Eukaryota; kingdom Metazoa; phylum Chordata; class Mammalia; order Primates; family Cercopithecidae; genus Theropithecus; species Theropithecus gelada. The sequence goes on from NC_037673.1 coordinate 18,279,308, forward strand.
ATTAAACTTTCCACTTTGCTTGCACCAAGCCCAAGGCATATATTTCTTGTCTGCTCTCTCTTCCGGTAGTTATGTCCTAAAATTTAAGGCTCCTTTTATCCTAACACAGCCACTCTGAACATCTGGCTCTCAAAGTCTCCAGTGGTGAGGAAGAAGGAATGGACGAAAGGTGGGCCAGGTATTGAACCACCTTGACCATCTTACTCTCTCTGGTCCCTGGTAGTTCCATGTCCAGAAAATATTGAATGTCTCCAAGTGAGGCAAGAGGGCTGGCAAACATGGTAAAAATTATATTTTTACTCTCTATGATTTATACTAGATTATAAAACCATATAAATAAAAGCAATACTCAGCCTTCCTTCCATAAGTGAAGAAATATCCATTGAGCTATTAAAATTGTGTGCAAAACCAGAGATTTTAATTTAAAAAAATTTTTTTGAATGACACTTCTGGAGGCGGAAATCACAATTTTAATAAATGTTTTCTATAGCTTTTACGATCATCTATAAAATTTTGATATTTCAATGATAATAGCTAAAAGGAATAATAGAAAATAATCAGAATTATCAACATATAATGTTCCCCCAAATTTAGTGTCACTACATTACTATAAATGGTTCCTATCTGTACATTTCTTCTCTAAAACACATGCTGAATTTACAGTGAAGTAAATTCCTCTGGTGAACTGAAAAATAAGTTTTTGGTTGGGAATAGAATAATATGGTAGCAATTATGCGGTCTATTATAATAATTATGCTGATCTCACTGAGTGCACAATTTCATCAGCAATTACTCCTTCTAGTGCAATACTTTCATAAGTCATTCAACTTTCTCTTGATCATAGAGAGGACAATTTTACTTCGCTTTTACCTATCATGGAACCTTATACTCCTTCAGCTTTGTAATAGATTATTAGAATATATACCAGAATTGGGCTGTAATATTATATTTTATCAAAAAGTGGTGAAATTTCTAATATTTACTAAAATAGAACCCAAAATATATAGTGATGCTTGACATAATTTAAAATAAAATATTAAGTTGATAGTTATGCTACTTCAAAAATTGTGTAATTTTGAAATTCTATTGTATGTCACTTCATGGAACTTATTTTTGCTCCAAATAGATTTTGAAATATGCAGTCTTATATATGCATTATCTACTTGAAATGAGTTTCACCCCGCATGTATTTATTTGTGTGCATGTGTATAAATAACTAACCAAAGTTAGTTTCCCAGATAATGAAGCAACAGCATCCATTATTGTTTTGTTTTTATCTTGCATTGTCTAAGTGTCAAAGAAAGGTCAAAGAACATCAGGGATCGAGTTAGGACATAATGCATTCTATGTACTGTAAGAGAAGTTGGTAAAAAGCTCTTATATTTTTCCCCTAGTTCAGAAACATAAAATAATTTACAAACTATTATCTTTCTGACAGAAGTGAAATGAAGTGTTTCTCTAGCTTTTAGCTGGTTTTCACTTACGTGTATATTATTATATTGCTGATGTTGAAGAGAAAACATTTTCTGTATCTTCTCTAACCTGGATACTCTCCAAAAATGGCAGGCAAACACTTTACAAGTTTATTTCAGGAGGCAAAAGACAAATGAAAGAGAAAATAAATGGGCATGCATGAGAATTTCTCTCTTGTGGGAGACTCCTCTGTCTCCTTGAAACTGTCCTGCCCTGGTCCAGGCAATGAGGTAGTGGTCACCAAGTTTAACTGAGGTCTTCTTGCTATGCAGCTGTTAACACAGTGCTAACTCGTGCTTTAACTTCAGAAGAGACAGACCTTTCCTCTGAGCATGAGAAATGGAAGGGGGCCAGCCCCTCCACACCTGTGAGTATTTCTCATCAGGTGGGACGAGAGACTGAGAAAAGAAGTAAGACACAGAGACAAAGTATAGAGAAAGAAGAGTGGGCCCAGGGGACCGGCGCTCAGCATACGGAGGACCCACACTGGCACTGGTCTGAGTTCCCTCAGTATTTATTAAATACCATTTTCACTTTTGCAGCAAGAGGAATGCAGTAGGAGAGCAGGGTGATAGTGGGGAGAAGGTCAGCAAGAAAACATGTGAGCAAAGGAATCTGTGTTACAAATAAGTTTAAGGGAAGGTACTATGCCTGGATGTGCACGTAGGCCAGATTTATGCTTCTCTCCACCCAAACAACTCGGTGGAGTAAAGTATAACAGAACAGCATTGCTGCCAACATGTCTCACCTCCCACCACAGGGCTGTTTTTCTCCTATCTCAGAATCGAACAAATGTGCAATTGGGTTTTACACCGAGACATTCAGTTCCCAGAGGCAGGCAGGAGAAAGAGGCCTTCCTCTTTTACTAATCCTCCTCAGCACAGACCGTTCACGGGTGTCGAGCTGGGGGACAGTCACGTGTTTCCCATCCCACGAGGCCATATTTCAGACTATCACATGGGGAGAAACCTTGGACGATACCCAGCTTTCCAGGGCAGAGGTCCCTGCGGCTCTCCGCAGTGCATTATGCCCCTGGTTTGTCGAGAAGGGAGAATGGCGATGACTTTTACCAAGCATGCTGCCTGTAAACATTTTGTTAACAAGGCACATCCTGCACAGCCCTAGATCCCTTAAACCTTGATGTCCTACAACACATGTTTCTGTGAGTTCAAGATTGGGAAAAAGTTACAGATGAACAGCATCTCAGGACAAAGCAATTGTTCAGGGTACAGGTCAAAATGGAGTTTTTATATCTTCCTTTTCCGCATAGACACAGTAACAGTCTGATCTCTCTTTCTTTTCCCTACAAGAAATAGGTATTTCTTCTTCTGGAGCAGAATAGCCAGAGTGCAGAAAATGCACTCTTTCTACCTCATTCACAAAATTTGAGTACAAGAACTGCATAAGGGATAGTTTGGGAGCATCCCTCTACATCGTGTCCATACAGATACAGATTTGCATAGATATATAGTACAGATACATATCTCATGGTCAAAGGAATTGTTTAAAAACCGACACACATCTTTACATGTTTTCAGATACATTACCACATAATGTTAAAATAGGCAACTTAATTATGCCTACTTAACTGATAAGAAAACTAAATATCAGATACCTAAGATTATAGAATTTATAAGTGGCAGAAGTGGGATTTGTGGGGAGGGACTCATGTAAACCACTTCTCCTATACGCACTGTATTATACACTGATCTATCTTACGACCCTATGATGTATACTGATTATATCCTATGCTCTTTATAAACACTGTATCATACTTTCTGGCTGAATGGGATGTTTCATTAATGCCACTTTCTAAGCCCTGAGCAGATTTGAAATCCCTGGGGAGGGTCCACATGCACTTAGGAGAAATGTGTTTCTGGAGTCATGCCCATTAGTGATTGCAGTCACTTGTGGAAGGATAATGGTAGTCCTTGATGATGGCACTCATTCTTATATCTTTTTCTCTAAAACAGAACATCCAAAGAAATCTTTTAAAAGTTGTAGGATTCCAGGCACTTCAGAAATTACCAGGGCTATACATCCATGAAGTACCACAATATTATGACAGTGTTGCCTGCGGAAATTGTTTCAGATTTTTTTTTTGTTGTTGTTGTTTTTTGAGACACGGTCTTGCTCTGTCACACAGGCTGGAGTGCAGAGTGTCGTGGCGTGATCAAGGCTCACTGCAGCCTCTACCTTCCTTGAAGTGACCCTCCCACTTCAGCCTCCTGAGTACCTGGGACCACAGGCGTGCACCACAACACCCAGCTCATTTTTGTATTTTTTGTAGAATCAGGGTTTCACCATGTTGTCCAGGCTTCAGGTTCTTGAAGCTAACAAAAACATTTGAATTTGTACATCTAAATCACTCGTATATAACCACGTCCAAAGTTTGGGTTTTAATTTTTTAAGAATCAGCGTAATAAATTCAATTTGCATATTAAATATATTCCTGCATATATATTTATTAAATTGAATAAATACATATTTTCAGCAATTTTAATAGTATTTTAGAGACCAAGAAACAATATCCACCATCATCAGTGATACTTTTGTTTTCCAAAGTGTGTTTTCTTTCATTTTACTTTGTATATTCTTATGTTTTCAGTTGTTTCAATAAAGCAGAAATTTATATTATGTGCACTCTCTATATTGAATACTGTAAAAATAGAAATAAAAGAGGATGCACTCTTTATGGGGCTTTAGTTAATCTGGACACACCTGGAGACAACAGATTCAGCTTGCTAAAGAACCTTTGTTCGCAGGCTCATGTGTCCTGTTGGAGTCCCTGCCTCCTTGCAGAGCTTGCGCTAATGACTCTCCCACCTCTGACATCTGTGGTGGCCTGAGTGCACTTCCAGAGATACACAGAAATTAATGTATAGCCAGGCGTGGTGGCTCACGCCTGTAATCCTAGCATTTTAGGAGGCCCAGGCAGGTGGATCATGAGGTCAAGAGATTGAAACCATTCTGGTCAACATGGTGAAACCCCGTCTCTACCAAAAGTACAAAAATTAGTCGGGCATGGTGGCGGGCTCCTGTAGTCCCAGCTGCTCAGGAGGCTGAGGCAGGAGAATCGCTTGAACCCAGGAGGCGGAAGTTGCAGTGAGCCATGATTGTGCCACTGCACTCCAGCCTGGTGACAGAGCAAGACTCCGTCTCAAAAACAAACAAACAAGCAAACAAAAAGAAATTAATGTATACTAATTAGTTGTGGGCAGCATCCGTTTGCTTAGAGTTCTCAGGTTCTTGGCAGAAGACAGAGACTTGGGAAATGACACTTGTGGTCGTCATATGTCCATAATCTTTTAAGTACAAAGGTGTTCATCCACTTTGAAGCACAGGGGCAGAAAACAGAAAGAGGAAGTTTATGTAGCATTTTCTTGCTTCTTCCTCTCAAGGAGTATGAGTTTATATACCATGTATTTATTTTCTTGTCCAGATAAATTGTAGCACCAGGGAATTTATCGTGTCAGTAGTGTTAAAAGGATATGGGGTCAGATTACCTGATTTTGATGTGTATCTCTGGAAGTGCACTCAGGCCACCACAGATGTCAGAGTTGGAGAGTCATTAGCACTCTGCAAGGAGGCAGGGACTCCCACAGGAGACGTGAGCCCCTGAACAAAGGCTCTTTAGCAAGCTGAATCTGTTGTCTCTAGGTGTGTCCAGATTAACTAAAGCCCCATAAAGAGTGCATCCTCAGCCGGGCGCGGTGGCTCAAGCCTGTAATCCCAGCACTTTGGGAGGCCGAGACGGGTGGATCACGAGGTCAGGAGATCGAGACCATCCTGGCTAACACGGTGAAACCCCGTCTCTACTAAAAAATACAGAAAACTAGCGGGACTTGGTGGCGGGCGCCTGTAGTCCCAGCTACTCGGGAGGCTGAGGCAGGAGAATGGCGTGAACCCGGGAGGCGGAGCTTACAGTGAGCCGAGATCGCGCCACTGCACTCCAGCCTGGGCGACAGAGCGAGACTCCGTCTCAAAAAAAAAAACAAAGAAAGTGCATCCTCTTTTATTTCTATTTTTACAGTATTCAAAGACATTAGCTACTGAAGTAACACCCTGGCTGCATTATAAATTACTGAAAAACATATGTTCTTTACAATATTAGAACTTATATAATTAGTATCCTCTTGCAAGAAAAGTCTATCAATTAATCAACAATGACTATTTAACTTTTTAAATTTTTTTATAGTTAGTTTCGACAAATACATAAAAGAAAAACTATACGTTTTGAGTGGTAGCGTTACTTAAGGACTTCTGAGCAGAAAGATAGAAGTCTTTTTCATTAGGTGAATCTTGATTGAGGACTGTAAAATCAGAATAATGACGCCTAACCCAGTGGCTTCTTAAAATGATGTTAACTTCAATTATGCATAAGAACTCTATGGAATATTTGTTGAAATGGAGATAATTAGGCTCTGAGTCAATCTTATCGAATCTAACATTCGGTGAATGAAGATTTTGAAACCTAGTTTTAAAGAACATATACTGGCCGGGCGCGGTGGTTTATGCCTGCAATCCCAGCGCTCTGGGAGGCCAAGGCAGGTGGATCACGAGGTCAGGGGATCGAGACCATCCTGGCTAACATGGTGAAACCCCTTCTCTACTAAAAATACAAAATAAATAAATAAATAAATAAATAAATAAATAAATAAATAAATTCGCCCGGCATGATGACAGACACCCGTAGTCCTATCTACTCGGGAGGCTGAGGCAGGAGAATGGCATGAACTCGGGAGGTGGAGTTTGCAGTGAGCCGAGATCGTGCCACTGCACTCCAGCCTGGGCGACAGAGCGATTCTCTGTCTCAAAAAAAAAAAAAAAAAAATATATATATATATATATATGTATATATACTGTGTAATTCTTATTAACATTAATATTTAAGAAACTGGTTTCTCTATCGGGTTACAAAATATTTCATAAGATATTGGGAAAATGTCGTATGTCCAAATACATTATATTTATATTACATATATGTACAATTTTATTAAAGTTTATATCTACATAGATATAAACATAGAAAATGCTATCAAATTTTATCCATAGCCATAATATATATTAGAATTAATTGTCATACAATGAATTATTAGAGATGCAGAAATACTTATGTTTATTATAAAATTAATTCAAGCTAATGCTAAATTATAATTTGACAGGCAGTTGTTTCAAGATTTGAATCATTTGGAAAATTAGTATATATTTCAGGGACTAATTTAGTTCTTAAGAAATAGTACGTTTTAATGAATATTTGTTGAAGAAATGGATGGGAAGACTTGGGCATTATACTTTGCATGTTAAGCCTAAAATATTTTCATACATTTCTCATAAAATTTAATTATAGTCGCTTCATTCTTTTCTACAGAAAAATTATTTGCTATTCATCAAACTGCTTGAGTGTCTACCACTGGAGTTTTACTAGTGTTTACACCTTATACTGAATTAGTATATGTTGTGTATTGAGACTGTGATAAAGAATATTATATTTCCTCTCTTTATTGAATTTTTTAATTGTTTTTTGTTATTGTTGTTGTTGTTAGAGACAGAGGCTCACTATGTTGCCCAGGCTGGGGTAGAGTAGTGCTGTGACAGCTCACTGCATTCTCGAATTCCTGGGCTCAAGCAATCCTTCAACCTCTGCCTCCTGAATAGCTGGGACTGAAGTCGTGCACCGCCACCATGAATGTCTAATTGTTTTGTTTTTGAGATAGGGTCTTGCTATCTTGCCCAGCCTGGTCTAGCCTCCTTATTGAATTTTTGGATTTACAGTGCTCATGTTTAACTGGGAAAGGATCTCTTAACTTCCAAATGTAGTGTTTCTATGTAGACTCTTAGGAATTGCCAGAAGGATGAGATATTGTTGCTGGTAAGATCTCATACTAAAGTGATGCTTATAAACCTCAAAGACAGAGTGTCCACTGATTGCAAATTGGGTCCATGTGCCTGCTGGCATGGCACAACACAGAAAATGCTATCAGATTTGAAAAGGGTCACACTGGAAAAGTTATGGTTGACTCTGGCAGCAGGAGAAAATGCTTTGAAGCTTTTCTAAAGGCGTGTGTGTTTAGCATTTATGGGCAAATTGTTTTTATAGACTGGCATTCTTATCTGTGGTGCAATTTAAATAGGAATAAGTATGCTTATCTACAGAGTTCCTCTGAGAAAAGTTAAAAGTTAGCAGCCTGTGACTCAAAGAGCTGACGTCGAAAGAAGAGGTGTGTAAGAAATTATGTTGCCGTGTTAAGTTCAACAAGAAAAACATATTTTGATTTCTTCTTGTACTAGCATAATTATTTCCAAACTATTTTTCTCTGACAGAACCATTTATCTACCTTAGAACCAGATTGCTCAAATAATTATAATTCATCATGTGGCCCCAGGGTCTTTTAATATTTTAATTGGCTACCCTAGAAATGATATGTACATCAAAGGGTAACCTTACAGGGAAAAATAATGCATCATAACATAGAGATTGTATCTTTAAAGATTGCTTTTTTTCCCCTCAGTGCTTTCTCATTTTGACATCTGAAATTGCTTTTCTCAAATCTGTCTACAAGTTTAGATACAACATAGTTAAGTGAGTTTCTCGGCATTTGAAGGAATGACGAAGTTTAGCTTGCCAAGAGTTGTAACTTTAAAGAAGAGAAATATAACCAAGAGTTCCACATTCCACAGTTTTGCTCAAGAAATTTTTAATGATGGTCCCATTTAAGTGGAAATAGAATAAAACAGATTCTCTCTTTGCTTTTATTCTGTGAACATATGAAATCATAAAGAAAATTGGAAGTTTGGAGTGTTGCAGGAATAGTGCTTCACACTGCTTTCTTTAGCTTCTAACATATTTTTTTCCAGGAAAAGCACTTGGCACAGCTGAATAATCACATTACTCCTACTTGTCATGACCTTTCTGAGGAGTAAAGTGTGATGTTCTTCTAAAAAGGCACATTTCCTAACAATAGTTAATTCTAAAATTAATTTTGTTCTCTGAATGAACGACCAGCAGAATCACAAGATTTAAAAATCTTAACTTGTCAACCACAGTGTTCATAAAATTATTGAAAGAAATTCAGGTGTCTGAACTGAGTTCAACAAATACAAAAGGATCATATGATTGTCATGCTATACTTTTCCTTTGCAATGTCCTTACACAAGAAGACAGGTAAAGACTTGTGAACTCTAAGGAAGTGGCTATTTTATTTGCATTTCATAGAACTTATTCTTCCTTGGAAGAACTTATTCTTCCTTGAAAGAACTTATTCTTTCTTGAATTTCACCAGGTATTCTTAATTCATTATAATAGTAATTTCAATAAAAATATTTTTCTTAAAATATTCACATACCATTTGAGGTTATGGCTATTAACATGTTACATATAAATAATTTTTATTAATTTCGATGAAGACAGAAATTTTTGAAGAACTAAAACTTAAGATCCATGTAACAGAAACTCTCTCCTCAAACACACATACTCATTCCACTGAATTCATTACACTTGGTATCCTCAGTTATGCAAATTTTCCTATAAGCAGAATCAGGAATTGAGATGAACCCTGGCAAGAAAGACATAATTGTATAGTCTGGATAGAACCTTTATTGTTGAATGCAAGTTTTGATCCTTAAAATTTAACTTACTGTAGTTATGATTTCATAAAATTCTACTTTTCTCTAACCCATGGTTACTCATTTTATTTATATGTTTTCTTATTAATATTTAGGTTAGAAATTTAAAATTAGAATAGTAATACCAGAAACAAACATCCACATTTTGGTTCTCATTGAGGGTAAAGAATCAGAGTTTGTTTCTACTTTTTTTTTTATTCTTCCCCCAGCATTTTGTTATATAAACATTTGAAATAATCTATTTGGAAATAATATTATGAGTTTTTTTTAAAAAAAAACATATAACTCCATTTTCAAGTCACTGATTCTTCACTTCAAAGCATCAGCTTTGAGGCTTATCAAAGGATTATAGCCTTTGAGTTGTCTTTGAAGAAACGTAGTTGAATATACACTATAACAACGCTTCATCAGTATCAACACTAAAGCTTGAAAGTTGAGAAGTTAGAATGTAAAATACTTAATAGCTTGAAATTATGAACTCATAGTTTTAACTCACTGTGGGCAATTGAGAAGCCATAATCTGTCCTGCTCATTTTTCTCTCTCCTGGGCTAATCCAAATGTCTATTATGTAGTAGATTTTCAACCAAATGTCACTTGAATGAATGTTGCATAAGACAGACCAGGTGTTCCTTAACAAGCCATCACTACATGAGACTTTATATTTTTGACTTGTGTAAAATTGAAGGGGTACAAGCATAGTTTTGTTACGTGGATATAATGTGTCATATGGTTAAGTCTAGACGTTTAGTGAAACCATCACCTGAATAATGAGTGTTGTATCCATTATGTAATTTCTCATCTCTCATTCCCCTCACACACTCCTACCCTTCTTAGTCTCCAATGTCTATCACTCAACACTTTATGTCCAATCACATGAGATTGTAATTGGTACACTACTGGCATGACATACAGAATTGGGCCAATTTGCTGCTAAACATGATGCCATTCTCAATTTGATAGTGGGCAATGTCACTGGTATCATTTTATACCAAATATTCATCACAGCTATTTTTCATTGTTTTTAATTAAAGCACGTTTTTTAAAAAACACAAACAAAATATAAAATTATTTTAGAATACTGACTTTTCTTAAGTTTATTATACCAAAGATAAATGAATCAGAAATTATTTTCAATAAATAAATAGAATGTTGCATATTTATTAACTTTTACAGTATTTTCATATTGAAATTTAATTCAGAAATATCTGAAATCAAGTTGCACCTCAGAAAGAGTTGAAAATTTGAAACCTTGCAATGTTTCGGCTTTAAACTTTACCATCCTAGAAATATTTTATTTTTCTGAAGTGCTGACAGAGTAAAGTATAGTCACTTCCTAATTTTTACATATGACCAGAATCAAAGCTTGTTGTTTTAATTTCTTAGGGATTGATTTTTAGTCAAGAAATGTGTGTTGGTATCCAAGTAATGCACATTGACATAGTTATTGAGTCCATGTGCGAAACCTAGTACAGAGGTCGCATATTCAAACGCCTCCCAATGCCAGGAAAAATAAATAAATGAGTCAATTCAAGCCAATGTTGAACTAATGGGCACGGACTTTGCCGACAGAGAAGACAGTCATTTTTTCCTCCAGATGGACCTGATTACTGCTGTTAGGAATGAGGGTCCAGTGTCATAAGAATTGCCTAAAAGAATGAAAGCTAGAAACCAAATTTCTGCATAAAGTTTCTTAACTTTAAAAAAAAAGAAAATAAACTTTTAATTTGTAAATTGGCTTAGGACCAAACCAAAACAATTTTAGTTGATTTTGTGTTGCTATAACAGAATACCACAGACGGGATGATTTATATGAATAGAACATTTTTTTTTTATTGTTCTGGAGGCTGGTAAGTCGAAGGTCGAGGTTCTGTATCTGGATCTTCTTGTTACATTGTCCCATGGCAGAAGGCAAGAGAGTGAGAGAGTAGATGGGAGAGAAGGAGAGTAAGGGAACTGAAGTTAACCTTTTATTAGGAAGTCACTCTTGCAATGGTGAACCCACATGAGGGTAGAGCCCTCATGACCTAATCACTTGTTAAACGTCTCACCCATTAACCATGTTGTGTTGTGGCTTAAGTTTTCAACAAATAAACTTTGGGGGACACATTCAAGTCACAGCAAAAATCAAACAAACAAACAAAAAACAACTGTAAGCTAGGTGTATCACAAATGCATATAATTTTTAACCACTGCCACAGAGTTATGTACAGTTTGAGCAGAAATAGAAGCTCCTGATAGCTTTGTTATTTGAGTAAGTTGATCCATATAATGTGGAGGTTTTAGGAAGAAATAAAATACATGTAAAATAAATGTATGTGAGTGTTTAATTTCGATCTCTTTCACGTGGTAATATGAATATGTAAATGTGTGCTTTTTAACCTCCTGTGCTATCCCAAAAACCGGGAGATCTCAATTTATAACTCTTTTCCACTACTTTTTTATTGAACTATAATTAGTATCAGTAAATGTAACCATATTGTATTCAAATCTATGAATATGAATATCCCTCCATTTATTGAGTTTTTATTTATTTTATTCACCAGTGTTTTATAATTTTCTGCATAGAGGGCACACTCATATTTTGTCAGATTATATTTAATTCTCCTGTTTGGTGCAATTATAAGTAATATTTTTATTGGTTTAAAATTTCTATTGTTTATTGCTAGTATGTACGAAAACAAACTTTTTAGTGTTGGTTTCGTAAACTAAACTCATGTTTTAATTCTAGGAGGTTTTCTTTAAAAAATAAATAATGATGTTGTCTGTGAAAAACGACAAGTTTATTTCTTCCCTTTTCAATTTTATGCTTTGTATTTATTCCCCTTGCCTTATTTTTGCTAATTAGGACTTTCCCTGTATTGTTGAATAGAGGTGGGGGAAGGGGAAATCCTTGTCTCGTTTTTTATGCTGGGGGTAAAACATTTAGTCTCGCACCATTCAATATGTAACCTGTAGGTTTTCTGTATATCTCCTTTCCTCGGTGAAAGAAGTTACCTTGTTTCTTGTGTATTCCTAGGATAAACTCCATTTGTTCATTTATATATATATATGTATATATACATATATGTATATACATATACACACACACTATAACAAATGAACTCCATTTGTTTATTATATATATATTATACTGCCAGATTTAATATGCTAAGATTTTGTTAAGGAGTTTTAAATCTATGTTCATAAAAGACATTTGTTTATAGATTTCTTGGATGTTTGACTGGTTTTGGTATAAGAGTAATACTGGCCTCATAGAATGAGTTAGACACTGTTCCCTCCTTTTCCATTTTCCAGCAGATATTATGTAGAATCTGTATGATTTATTATTTAAGGATTGATAGAATTCACCAGTGAAACTTAGTACTGGCATTTTACCTTACTGGAAAGTTTTTAACAGCTAATTCAACTTTAAAAATTAGTTATGTGGCTATTCAAGATTATCTATTTCTCCTTGTGTAAATTTTGGTAGTTTACATCTTTCATAGACTTGCCCTATTTTATCTAAATTATCAAATTTATGAGGATAAAGTTGTTCAAAGCATTCCCTTATTAGCCTTTTAATGTCCATGGGTGGGTAGTCATGACCCCAGTTCTGATATTGGTAATTTGTTTTCTCAGTTCCTTGGTTATTTTGTCTACAGGCTTATCAATTTTATCAATATTTTCAAGGAATCCACATTTGGTTTTATTTCTATTTTTCTATGTTTTGAATTTTATTAATTTCAGCTCTCATTTATAGCATTTCTCTTTTGTGCTTGGTTTGAATTTAAATTAAATTTCTCTTTTGTTATTGATTTTTTAAATTACTGATTTTAGATTTCTCATTTTCTAATACATAGATTTAATGTTTACCTTTGCCTCTAATTTGCATTTGTATCTCTTAATTTTGATAAATTATATTCTCATTTTTGCTTACTTCAAAATAGTTTAAATTACTTTTGAGACTTTTTGGAACTATATATTATTTAGAAGTGTGATATTTAATCTCCAAATATTTTAAGATTTTCTGATTCTGTTATTAATTTAACTAGTTACTTCATTGAATAGAGTATTTAATTGTTGTTTGAGAACATACTTTGCATAATTTCTATTCAGAAAGTTATATTTTGTAGTCCAGAATGTGCTCTGTCTTGGCAATTGTTTCATGAGAGTTTGAGAAAAATGTGAATTTTGCTGTTGGGGAAATATTCTATAATGTCAAGTAGGTCAAGCTGATTGATATTGCCGTTCAAGTTAACTATGCCCTTACTAATTTTTCTGTGGGCATATTTTATCAATTACTGAACAAGAGGTGTTAAAGTCTCCAGCTATAATAGTAGTTTGTTTGTTTGTTTGTTTGTTTATTTATTTATTTATTTATTTATTTATTCTTTTGAGAGTGAGTCTCGCCCTGCCGCCCAGGCTGGAGTGCAGTGACGCCATCTCTGCTCACTGCAAGCTCCGCCTTCCGGGTTCACGCCTTTCTTCTGTCTCAGCCTCCTGAGTAGCTGGGACTACAGCGCCCGCCACCACAACCGGCTAATTTTTGTATTTTTAGTAGAGAGGGGGTTTCACCGTGTTAGCCAGGATGGTCTCCATCTCCTGATCTCGTGACCCGCCCACCTCGGCCTCCCAAAGTGCTGGGATTACAGGCGTGAGCCACCAATCCCGGCCACAGATTTATGCATTAATCTTTGAAGTTCCACCTGTTTTTACCTCAGGTATTTTGATGCTGGGTAGTTAGGCAAACACACATTAAGAACTGTTCTATCTTTTTAGAGAATTGGCCTTTTTATCGTTATGTGATGCCCCCCTTTATCCCTGATAATTTTGCTTGTTCTGAAGATTGATATATCTGAATTAATTTAGCTATTCCAACTTTCTTTTGATTTGTGTTAGCATGGTATGTTTTTCTTTGTTCATTTGTTTTCACTCTACCTAAGGGTTTGTATTTTATGTTGGTTTCTTATAGACAAGTTATATATGAGCTTGGTTTTTGATCCACTTTGAGTATGTCTTTCTTTTAATAGGTATATTTACACCATTCCTAGTAAAGAGATTATCAGTGTAGATGAATTAATATCATTCATATCTGTAACTGATAAATATTGGTTACATTTTTAATTTCCTTCCTTCCCCCATCTTCTGCCTTCTCTGATCTTAAAGGAGTATTTTACTTTATTCTATTTTGCTCCTGTTTGTTTAGTATAAAGTGATAGCATTTATTATTATGATGTCTTATTTAATATGACATTTATTTTCTGAACATTTCTAATGATTGGTTTGGGTTTATAATAAACAATAAAATAATACAAGTGTACCTTCAAATAATACTTTATCAATCAACATGTAGAACAGGTACTTATAACAAAATATTTTCAATTTCTCCCTCCAGTCCCATGTGACATTGTTGTTACCCATTTTACTTTTACATATTCTGTACCATGCACTATAGTTTTATTATGGCTTTTCAGACATTCATCTTTAGATAAATTGAAAATAAGAAAAATAAACATTTTATTTTACCCTCATTTACTCTTTTCTGACATTTCTTTAAAAGTAAAATTAAGTTTCTGACCAATACTAATCTTCTTCTGCCTGAAGAAGAAGTGGGAGAGTAGATCTAAAGTGTTCCTTACAAAACAAAAATGATGACTATGTGAGGTAATGCATTGGTAATTAGCCAGATTTAATAAATTCACAATGTATATATACCTCAAAATATCATGCTGTACACAGTAAATATACTTTTTTGTTGATGTATAAAAAGAAAACAAGTACTTGATGCTTATGTAAAAAATAATAAATCAATAAAGCCAATACATCTTATGTTGTATCATGAGGAAATAGGAGAGAAAAGAAAACAAAACTATTTGCTTAATATATATGTAAATACACACAAACATTTTCATAAGAACATATGGAGGAAATACTCATGACAATTACAGTCCTAATTTCTGATATAACTGGTATTTTACTACCCATTCTGTATTTATTTTGACTTCACCAAGCATCTCAGCAGGTCATGGTTTCTTCACCTTGTGGGGTAACCTAAATCCTTACTCCTGAAATGTGTGGACTCTTAGTAAGGAGTTTCTGCCTTAATTGGTTGGTTGTGGTTTTCTATGGACCATAATCACAGGGCATGGTAATACTAAGACTCCTCAAAAAATCTCCTGTACTCCAGACATATTTATTTTTTACCTCGACTGTGAGTAATGGTTCAGTTTTCCTTTGATGGTCAAGATCAATCACTCCAGCCAAAACTATAAATCACTTCTGAAGTTAACATGGTGGCAGTCTTAACTTGCCATTCAATGGAATCACTATTGTGTCTTTTGGTAGAAACACTCCTCCCTTTGGAACTAACACCTTTGGGGCATCAGAACCTAATGTCATGGGAGGAGGAAGCAAAAGTTGTGATAGTGTCACTTGGGATAATAGTAACATCACTCCCATTTCCACGCCTTAATTCCTCGACCCATGAATTCTAGCTATTGGAGAGGCAGCATCATATATTGGACACTGATTCAGAGCACATACTATCTTCTAAAGAATCTTACCCCAGTCCTACAAGGGATTGTCACCTAGCTGACACTGTAACATTGCCTAATCAAGCCAGCTGCTTTAGGATGTTGGGGAATGTGGTAAGACCAGTGAATTCCATGAGCATAGGCCCATTGCTGCATTTTGTTAGTTATTCAGTGAGTTTTGTGATGAAAAGCAATTCTGTGGAGAATACCATGATGGTGGATTAGGCATCCTGTAGGTAAACAAATGGTATTATTGGAAGAACTATTGCATGTATTGAGACAAATCAATATCCAAAGTAGTTGTCAGAACGCTGCCCCTTCCCTGATGAAAGCAGTCCAATCTAATCGATTTGACAGCAGGTAGCTGGTTGATTATCCCACAGAATGGTTTCATACTGGAGGCTCCGGGTTGATTTCCGCTGCTGGCAGATTGAGCCACTCAGCAGTGGCCATAGCCTGGCCATTATTGATGAGTGGTATTCCACATTGTTAAACCCATGCCTAACCTCCATCCCCACCACCATGGCTACTTTGTTCATTAACCCATTGGGTTATGACAGGGGTGGCTGGGGAAGGAGTGTGTCTGATATCCACATAACATGTCATTCTATCTATGGGATTATTAAATCATCAACTTTTGAATATATTTTTCAATCATATTCCTGCCAAGTCCCTGACCATCCAGCCAAATCATTGGTTAGTACCCATGAATTGGAATATAATCTCATGCTTAAACATTTCATCTTCAAAGCAAAAGGGCACAACCAGGTGTATGGCCTGAAGTTCTGCCCTCTGGAAAGATTTCCCTTCACCACTGTCCTTCAGGGATGTTCCAGAGAAGGGATTATGTCTGTCCACTTTCAGAGTGGTGCTCACATATCATGCAGAACCATCTTTGAACCAAGCCCAAGTCTTCTTTTTCTATGTCAATTGATCATATAGAACGCCCCATGAGGCTACAGGTGCAGGCTGGGAGATTGCAGGCTGTGCAGCAGAATTGGGGACTATGGGCAAGTGGGCCACTTCTGCATGTAACTGACCTGTGCCTTTTGAGTCTATTCAGGCTCATTCATTTGAAATGAAGTATTGCTGTGGGTGCCCAACTATATGACTTTTTTTGATATAGCGTTTCACTCCATCACCCAAGCTGAGTGCAGTGGTGTAGTCATGGCTGACTGCAGTCTTGACCTCCTGGACTGAAGCGATCCGTCCACTTCAGCCTCTTGAGTAGCAGTGGCCACAGGCACCTACTGTCATGCCTGGCTAATTTTTGAATTTTTGTAGAGACGAGGTCTCACTATGTTGCTTAGGCTTGTCTCGAACTCCTGAACATAAGTGATCCTTTTGCCTAGACCTCCCAAACTGCTGGGATTACACGCATGAGCCACCATGCCTGGCTGATTTTAATTCTTTTTTTCATAGCTTTTTAATACCTGAATAGTAGCCCATTGTGTATATATATATATATAAAAATCAGCTTAAGCATTATTATGATTACAATATAGTATTTAACTTATGGTACATTAGAAGAAGATTAAACAACGGTCAGGGACTTTCTCTTTTAAGGAAGAGATCGGTATGTTGTAGGTTGTATGCAGGATAGTTGCATCGTGCTAGGTGAAATCATGACCCTGATATTGTCTTTATTTGAAAATCAAGCATAGTTTAAAGGGACGCATATGGGTGCTAAGGTGACAAGAGGTGGACTTGTGATCATCCATTTTATGTGTCAACTTGACTGGCCTAAGGCGTACCCTGATAGCTGGTAAAACATTCAGGATATATTTGTGAAAGTGTTTCTGGGAGAAATTAACATTTGAATTGCTGAAGTAAGTAAACCACATTGCTCCCCACAATGCAAGTGCATATTATCCAGCCTGTTCAGACTCAGAATAAATTATATCCCAGCTTTCCTGCTTCTCCAGTTTTTGGAAAGAATATCCCAAGACCTGTCAACTTCCATAATCTAGTGAGCCAGTTCCCATAATGAGTTTCCTCTTATGCATGCACCTATACGCTGCTGTTTCTGTCTTCTTGGAGAAACCTGACTAATACAATCTATAATCTATATCAGTAGATGCTCTCCTAGACTAGCCTCCTTGTGTATTTTGCCCTCATCGCCTGTTCTGCTTTTTTTTTTTTTTTTAATGTTTTTATTAACATTTGGAAGGAAAGTAGAACAGCATTAGTCCTGGTAGCTCAGACAAAGGAGTGCCATGTCCTTCCCGTTTATTCAAACCAAAACTTTAAGGGAACGAAAAGTCACGTGGAATCATGAGGAAAAAATACAGCCCCTAGGTGTCAGTTCTCTGGGTTAGAATCCTTGTAGAACCTGCCACGTGGGGTTTATGGGAGTATTAAACAATGTAGAGATATATTAAATACCTAGGAAATGGTAAGTGCCAATTAGAGTGATCAGTTATCCCCGTTTGCTTATGACTTTCCCAATGTTAACACTAGGAGTCCCGTGCCTAGGAAAGCCCTCAGTCATGAGCAAACTGAGGCAGCTGGCCACTCTAGAGATGGCTCATGTGTAATGTGCCAATACGCATTAGCCATCATTAAGCATCTAAAATTCAGAACTGTGACTAAAACTTTTGTGGCCTATAGCAATTACCATGAAGGTAGCTTTCATCATGTTTTAAAAGCTCATATGGTGGTACACGCAAGGATATCCTTAATAATACAAGCCTTCTCCCACTTTTCTGTTTTAATTTTTTATTCTTGAATTGGAAGCACGGCTTTTAAAATCCCAGGTTTCAAATTACGAACACTCTGAATGTTGATGACCCAGGGCAATGCCTTCTCCCTACCTTTTGAGGCTTCCCTCAACCATAATCATCAGCCCATTGAGAAAATATTTTGAATACAACTTTCTGCCACACTGAATATATTTCTCCTTCACAGAAATACTCTGAGGAAATATAAAACATATCATGCCAGAGTGTTGTGAAACTCCATATCCAGGGAGCAATTAATTTGTGCAGAAAGTTATATATATTTACAATACTGAACGCAGTGAAAAGCCATTTCCCTCAGAGAAAATAAATCATGCTCTTTTTCCTAAAATTTGAATACTTGATATGGTTTTATTTTACATAAAAATTTATCCTATAATCACTCTTAGGGATTTTGTTGTTGTTGTTGTTGTTCATAGATTTATGCTTTTGGCAAAGTCTCTGCTCTACTTCTCTCCCACCAATTTTCTCGGGTTTCTCAGCAGCATTTACAACTATGGTTCCTCTTAAAATTTCAAAGTAATTCTAAAGTGTTTGTGCTACCCTGTGGCATTATTTTTTATTGTTGTTGTGAGCTGTAACATAATCTTTTTCTTGGTGGGGAGGAGGGAAAGTGAAGTTTCAGATGGTTCACAAGATTACCATTCGTGATGGGATTTTCACTTCTCTTCATTACAGCAGAAAGCATCCTGAGGAGGGTGTTCCCAGAGCAGACAACCAAAGTGACACAGACTGACTTCCCTATCCTCTATTTTACCAACTGTACAGAGTATGATAACTGTATTAAGATTATCCAGTGAAAAAGAACAAATGAAATAGATATAGATATGAATACAGACATAGATATAGATAATATAGCAAAACATTTATTATGAGGGATTAGCTCTTGCTATTATGACAGCTGTGAATTCCCACAGTCTGCTCTCTGCAAGTTGGAAGCTCAAGAAAATAGTGGTGTCGGTTTCAGTACAAATAAGAAGGTCTGAGAACCAGAGGAGCCAATTGTGAAACTACCAGTTCATCCCTGAATGAGAACCAGGAACTCTGATGTCTGAGGGCAGGAGAAGATGGATATCCCAGCTCAAGAAGAGAGAGAGAATTCACCCTTCCTCCACCTTTTTATTCTATTCAGGCCATCAAAGGACTGGATAATTCCAGTCCATGTTAGGGAAGACTTTCTGTCTTACTCACGTCACCAATTCCAATGCTAACCCTTACAGACACACCTTGAGATAATGTTTTTTGCAACTATCTGGGCATTCCTTAGTCCAATCGAGTTGACACATAAAATTAACCATTACATAGATAAACTGCGTTTGTCACAGGTAGGGTTCCCTGAGAAGTGGAGTTGGAGATAAATATCAGTGTGCAGTGCTTTGTCTAAGAATGAATACCCATGAACAGAAAAATAAGAAAACAGGAGAGGGACCTAGGAGAGGTTGGGCTGCCATGTAGTGACAACAAAACCCCAGCTGACTTTACAGGCACTGTGAAGCTGAGATGGCATTCAATAATGGCCTATGGTGGAACTAGGGATCTGGAAACTCATTAACAAAGAAATTAAACTTGTACTTGCATGGGATCAAGACACATAGCATATGACTAGTTAGTTGCTGGGCACAGGATGACAAAAGGGTTGGTAAAAGAGGGATAATAGGCCAGGAGCGGTAGTTTACATGTGTAATCCCAGAACTTTGGGAGGTCGAGGTGGGCGGATCACTTAAGGTCAGGAGTTCAAGACCAGTCTGATCAACATGGTGAAACCCCATCTCTCCTAAAAATACAAAAGTTAGCTGGGCGTGGTGGCGCACGCCTGTAGTCCTAGCTACTGGGGAGGCTGAGGCAGGAGAATCTCTTGAACCTGGGAGGTGAAGGTTGCAGTGAGCCGAGATCGCACCTTTGCACTCCCGTCTGGGCGACAAGAGTAAAACTCTATCTCAAAAATAAATAAATAAATAATAAATAAATAAATAAGAGGGATAACTGAGAGCAGTCTGATGTCAGCACTCCCAGCAGCTGGGGGAACTGGACATCATTTCGGCAGGGCAGCATATAATAGCTTCCATTCCCTGTTTGAAGAGGATCCAGCCTTGTTTCAGAGACTAATTTCTCTTAGAACCAACAACATTTCAAAGAGTGTTGGTAATATAGTCCCATTGCTTAGGAAGTTTCTTGATTTTTAAAATACGTCAGTGAATGATGAATCCATAAATGATTTGGTTTCACATTTACATCTCTGCAATTTTGACTGATACACAAAAATCATGTCTCCTGTAGGATGTGTTCTCAAGCCAGAAATTCCATTAAAACATGAATTAAACGGGCATATACTGAGCACGGCTGTGGCATCACATGCTCTGTGGGCACTCCTCCCAGATCCTCATGCTTTAATATGCTGCTTTCATGATCAAAGTTTTCAAATTCCAGACATCTTCAAAGGCGCGGCCACAACTCTGACTTCAAGGAGGCTCTCTCCTCTCAGAAGCAGGGTCCTGTACAGCCGACATCATTCTCCTAATTCTGTCCCCAGATCCCATACTTCCAGCGCACTGTCTCTGCTGATGCTGTGGAGTGTCTGCAAGAGCAATTCCTAATCAAGACCAACACAGTGAAAACCTATACAATGGATTTTGGACACATGCAACGATCAGTCTAGCTTCATGAAAACAAAGGTTGCCCAAAGCAGGTAAAATATACAATGTTGCTGTGGACTGTGGCATGGGAACCTCCCTCAGCCTGCTTTACTAGATATTCACTATTTTGAAACATTCTTTCTTGTTATTTTTTACCAAAAGTTGTATAAGTAACCAGCAATGACATGTAAAATGAAGCAATATCCTTATATTATGACAAAAATTCAATACTTTACAAGATAGAATGAGAGAGATGTTTGCATGCATACAAGTACTGTAGTTCTATATACTTTATAATAATTTCTAGGTTTTATACTCAGGTGATATATCAAAATACCATGTTAAGTTCCATGAACTGTTCTGTATTTTAATGATAGTCTCTAAATGAAGGTGGAGACAGGGGCATTTCTTTTCTTTTCTTTTCTTTTTTTGTTTTTGGCATGGGGTATTCACCTATTTCACCTTATCAAAATCAACATAATAAGTATATTATTTATTTTTATTCTCAATTTTTTATTTTTTCTCAAATTCTATTCTACTATTTTTTTTTTCCTCAAATTCTATTCTACTTCTCATCCCAGCACCTATGAGCTTTCTTTCTCTCATATTTATATTCTCTGGAAATGTAGCTCCCATTTAGGTTTTTCCTTTGAGTAGTCAACATTTAATAAGTGGTAAAATGTGGCTAAAAGCTACGCACTTGTTAATTAAAACTGCCAGCTTGAATTTTTCCACCTGTCTGGTTTACTTGTTTCAAGCAAATTTGTAAACATGGATTTACAAACCCTTAGTGAAACTCTTTAATTGCCACAGAAATTTTAGGATAAAACTGGTATAATCAGTTGTAGACAAGCTTTGAAAAAAAAATATTTATCAGAGGCTTTTAGACAAATCTAAATTTATTTATTTCCTGAGTAATTTCCATGATAAATTTTTCCAGCAATCAGGCAAACGTTAAGATTTACTTTTAACATTTTTCTTGATGGAAACATCCCTCTTATTTACATAAATTGTACTGTTAAAAATGTATTTGTTTGTACATAAAAATTATTTTATAATGCTTTTCTTTCATTCAACTTTAAATCAATCCTTTTTGATTTTGAAAACTATGACTCTTGATAAAACTTCACTCTGGTGGATAGGAGTAAGCACCTGTAAAATTTTCCTCATTCTACATGAAAATAAGTGCTAGTTGGACACATGGTATGAGTTATAAATATTATATGTGTAATTAGTACTATATACAATATATTATGTATTATATTAATATGTAAATATTATATAAAATGTACCAAGTTCATTTCACTTTGTTAGAGTGATAGCAGAGGTTGATAGATATTTTCATATTTTATTTAATATTGTTATAATGGTCTTTGTGTTTTGTTTTGTTTTAGGATGGACAGAATAGCAGAAATTGTACAGAATGGGAACTGTCATTAGTAATATTGTATTGTCTACCGAAAATTTGCTAAGAGTAGATTTCAGGTTCCCTTACCTACCAACCCCGACCCCCCACCACACACACACACACACACACACACACAAAGGGTAACTATAGAAGGCTATTAATATTTTAATTTGTTTGACTGTAGTAATCATTTCACTATGTATATCAAAAATCATGTTGTATACATTTAATTTATAATATATTTATTAATTATAATATATATAATAAATATAAATATAAATATAAAATAATATATTATATATTTATTAATTATTATATATTTATTAATATATAATAAAATATATTTAAATCTATATGTATAGTATTTAAAATTCTAACCCTATATCACTTTAATAAATTGATATACTATATTTTTATTCGGTTTACCTAGTTTCTACTTACCAAGAAATCCAAGGTTTATATTGCTAAGCTGGCGGGGGCAGGGGGTGTATTTTAAAATATTTCGTTCGTTGAAAGAGCTTGAATATTTTTAAGAGCTTGAATATTTTTAAAATATTGAACATTTGAAGAGCTTGAATATTTTTAAGATCACAAGTCATTTCACATATATTATTTTACTTACTGTTGGTTTTTCCTAATTGAATTTTTTGTATAATTTTCCCTACAGACGTCACTATAAGCTTTTTTTTTTTTTTTTTTTTTTTTGAGGTGGAGTCTCGCTCTGTCGCCCGGGCTGGAGTGCAGTGGCCGGGTCTTAGCTCACCGCAAGCTCCGCCTCCCGGGTTCACGCCATTCTCCGGCCTCAGCCTCCCGAGTAGCTGGGACTACAGGCGCCCGCCACCTCGCCCAGCTAATTTTTTTGTATTTTTAGTAGAGACGGGGTTTCACCGTGTTAGTCAGGATGGTCTCAATCTTCTGACCTTGTGATCTACCCGTCTCGGCCTCCCAAAGTGCTGGGATTACAGGCGTGAGCCACTGCGCCCGGCCTATAAGCTTTCTTTATGTTGATGTTTTATTGAACAGAAACAAGTATATTCTTCTATTACTACATAAATTGCTCTCGAAAAGTGCATTTCCCCAAATCAATGATCTCACGTTTTGCTGGTTCTGTATATTCCTTATTATAATAGTAATCATTGAAACCAAATTAGTAGAGACAAATTTTTCTCTGACCGTTAAAAACCAACATTTAGTGGCTATTTGCATTTTTAAATATTTTGTTTTCTTGACTACCTGTCATCCTAACAATCAATGTTTTATCAGAATAAAAACACTAATTCTTCATCTTGTCTGCAGTTTTTCCCTGATAAAACTGTTTTCCTAATTGATTGACTATTGACAGTTTCAAAAAAAGTTACGTAGCCTTCTTTTTATTTATTTATTTTATTTTTTATTTTTAATTTTTTTTTTGAGATCCAGTCTCGCTCTGTCGCCCAGGCTGGAGTGCAGTGGCAGGATCTCAGCTCACTGCAAGCTCCGCCTCCCGGGTTCACACCATTCTCCTGCCTCAGCCTCCCCAGTAGCTGGGTCTACAGGAGCCCGCCACCTCGCCCGGCTAGTTTTTTGTATTTTTAGTAGATAAGGGGTTTCACTGTGTTAGCCGGGATGGTCTCCGTCTCCTGACCTCGTGATCCACCTGCCTTCGCCTCCCGAAGAGCTGGGGTTACAGGCCTGAGCCACCGCGCCCGGCGTAGCATTCCCTTTTTACCTTCTATTATTTAAAGGATAAATATGGATGAAGTGACTATTGAAAGTTGATGGGATTATAAATGGGAGAAAGAGGCTGCCACCCCATGTGTTATTGGGCTGTTATAATTGCCTTGTGCAGAACAGATGATAGTCTTAATACATTAATTATATTAGAAATATTTTTCCAGCAGACTTAAGGTTATTTAGCCCAGGTCCTCCTTCCATTCCCTAAGGGTCTTTCAGGGGGAATGTATTTTCATACAAACTACACATAAATTAATATCATGAGGCTTTGTAATTAAGCACCATTATTTCTAGAGTGGCTTTCAGGGCCTTGAAGTTCTAATAATTATGATTCCCAATGCTATACTAACATGTTATCAGTGTTTTAACGATAGATAATCTGGGATAAAAAAGTTTTTATTTTGCCAGAATCTTATAGCTGGGAGACACATTAAATGATCTAGCTGTGAAAATAGAATAATCCTAGTGCATGAAAAGAAATCAATATACTGTGTACTTGGAACTAGTTTAAAATCATAACATGAAATCAGTATACTGTGTACTTGGAACTAGTTTAAAATCATAGCATTAATCTTACAGGAAAAATATATGAGAAGGCTGTGAACGTCTCTCTCAAGTAGAATTCCTAAAAGGACTCTCTTTAAGCACATGTGTGTAAGATGTATTTCATGGCTTAAGTAACCGCCTTCTGATTTCTCTTTCTGTATTTGCAGATGACTTGAGACATCTCATTGTCAACTTGATTTTTACATCCCCTAGAAATAATGTGAGCTTTACTGTCTGGATGCCTAATGATATTTTCCTGTTTTTTGTTTGTTTGTTTGTTTTTGTTTTTAAGCCTAGTAGTTCTATAAGAACACATCTAAGCTCTCATTGTTATGGGATGATTTTCCTAAATACGTATTATTTCTTTTAAATATTTAGGTTCCAATAAACTTCTAATTGGAGAAAGTTGACTTTACTTCCAGGTTTCAGTGTTTGTTCTTTTCCATTGCTTCAGTTTTCTTCTGTGTTGATTCCATTGTTGAAATTCTTTGACCACCGCCTGCGGCTTTTGTTTTCTCTCAAATCTGTTTTATCTCTGTTCACTCTTGTGTTACTTTCAACTTAGTTTTCTTCCCTTCGATAATTTTTTAAATTTCTCTCTCTATTCTTTTTTTAACTGAATTCTAATTCTTTCCCTTTGGCAGTTTCCCTTTTTGCATTTTCATTTTTGTCTAATCGTTCATACCTGAGTTGCTGTGATTCTGATGGTGCTGTTCTTTTATATCTCCGATTGTTTTCTTGATTTCTTTTAGCTCATTTTGTAATAGTAAACTTTTGGTTTACTTCTTTTCTGGCCATGTCTTTCTAGTGTCTTCATGTCTGTTGGGATGTTAGTAAGTGAATTCTCCTTTTTACCTTTGGTTGTATCTGGATAAGCTTTCATTGCACTTAACTCATGCTTTGTGTTTGAACACAATGGCTGTTCTGCCCCTTTGAAGGGAGGCGTCTGTGTAGATGGTTGGTGGGTGCACCACTATACATTTTCTATCTTCGTGAATGTAAGGTTCTCTACTTTCTTGTTTCCAAAAAAGTGTTAAAAATATGGCTCCTCTTTATTCTGTGGGATCCTTCTTTCTATTCCTCTTTCCATCGTGTATTTGGACCTCCTCTTTACTTTTGCTCGTGGTTTCCATGTACTTCACAATTTGATTTTCCTCCCAGTGATTTATCCTCCTTATGGATCTCTGCTCTGAAATGGAGCTTGGGCTGCAGAATTTCACGAGCTATTTCTTCCCAGGCTATGCCAGCATCATTGAAACTTCGTGCAACCCTGCAGCCCTCCGAATTTCAGCTTTTGTCTTCAAGTCATCCCACCAAGTTTCCATTCTGGATGAAAACTTCTCTTTTTGTTAGGAATTTCTGGGTTCTGTGCATTTCAGGCTGGTCTGAGGTTTCACAGACCTCTGTTTCATCCCATAGAATTGCTCATATTACATTGGGTAGTTGCTGAGAGTTGCTAGGCTTCCTGGATGTTGAGGTTTATGGGAATACTTGTCACTTTTCTTTTCTTTTTTAAAGTTTCTAAGAAACTACTTTAGTTATTACTTTTCTCACTTTTATGTGTTTTTACCTCAATTAAATGGAAACCATCTGGAAGCAGTAGAAAAACTATAGATAGACAGTCTCACCCTAAATCTGATCTTTACCCTAAGTCATATTATTATTTACTGAGCCTTTCTTGTCAACATCTTTTTGAATCCAATCCTTCACTGTTTGGGTTCAAAAAGCATTGAGTTTTTCCTGTCCTAAAAATCACCACATTTCTGGGCACTTAATTTTCTTTCACATACATGGGCCAATTAGGAAATTATTTCATGACATCTTCTGCTCTTGCAAATTTTTCTAGGCTACTGCAGGTAAAAGTTTTGCTAAACATTTACTTCTGCATAAAATTATCACCTTAAGTCTTAACCCCCGAAATCAGTTTCCTTGTTGGTCCTCACATTTCAAAATTTTGTTTTCATTTCTTTGCTTTTGGCAACTTTATTTTTTACAAGATGCATAATCCTGTAGGACAAAGGAAAGTGGGTTCCATAGAGATAGCAAGTCACACCTGGAATACTGATGGCCTAGTAAAGAATAAAAAAAAAAAAAGGTATATGTCTCACTTACCTCTCTGTGTAAAGTAAGACAGCCAGATCTTCCTCATCACTCTTGTCTAGTCAGTGGCTCCAAGATCCAAATTTCTTTATATGTATATAAAGAAATATATAATTATATATTTACATATTAAAAACATAAACCTATAGTTGTTTGACAAGTACATTAGAGTGAGTGATATCTTTGAGAAATAATTTGATATATATATAAAATATATATATTATATATATAAGATATATATATATATATATAAATATATATATATGTATCTGTGACAGCTACAACAAGTGACTTCCTTGGTTGCATGACAGGGAAAGAGAAGATTGCACTTTTTAAGGACCAGGTTTGCAAGTGGCATGTCACATCTCACCACATTCCCTTGACAAACTTCAGTCACAGACTTCAACTAATCTGTAAAGGAGACTTGGAAATGTAGTTTCCTTTATGGTCAGGAAAGTACTAGAATATAGTGAACATATAATATCAGTGTACGCGTGAGTAAGTACTTTTTGCCATGATGTAGGTCATTCAAAACAAATGAAATATTCTCTCTTACTCATCCTTTGTAATTTTAATAGTAAAATTTTCCCTCAGAAGTTCAAATATTTTTTAATAAGATATTTTTTAAAGGGTTGGATGCTATGATGGGATCCAGGATACACAGAAATACTTAACTTGAGATCAGGAATAGTAAATGAAGAAAGAAAATTAAGTGTTTTATTTATTTACATATTTTTTGAGATGGAGTCTTGCTCTGTCACCCAGGCTGGGATTACAGGCGTGACCCACCGCGCCCAGCTAAATTAAGTGCTTTAATAGTGTTTCCAGATAACTTGAATGAGAAGCCAATAACTAGGGCTCAGAATAAGATCTGAAATTCTGAATGTGGTGAGAACCATAAGTTAACTAAAAAGCTTAGTATCAAACCCATAATGGAATTTAAATTTTAATGAATATATAGCTAAGAAAAATAATTTTGAAAAAGTAAGTCTCAAAGCACAGAAAGAAAAATGACATATAATAGGAGGCAAGAAATACATGTCTGTATATGAAGTTTATCTTAAAATTTTGTCAGCTTTTAAAACTTATATTTCACAGTGAACCATATTTTAAAGAATAGAGAATAATATTGTTTCATTGATGGAATTATATATCTGGGAGTACAGATGCAGAATTTATAATGAATTAACTTAAAAAATAAAATCAAGAGGAATAGCACTGCTAACATTTTGAGAACACAAAATTTAGTCAAAGACAGATGTTTTATAATAGCACATGCATATGCAGGTGAAACATTATTATACTTTATAAAAATTTTCATTTTATAAAAGTTCATTTTGTAAAATATGTCATAGTTAGAGAAGAATGTATAAAAATGTTTTTACATTTTTAAGAATAGCTGTAAAACAATAGTTTTGTAACTTCCATTCATGTTAAACAACAGAATATTTTTAGTACCTTTAAAAAATAGACTTGGGCCGGGCACGGTGGCTCATGCCTGTAATCCAAGCACTTTGGGAGGCTGATGTAGACACATCACGAGCTCAGGAGATCGAGACCATCCTGGCCACCATGGTAAAACCCTGTCTCTACTAAAAATACAAAAATTAGCCAGGCGTAGCGGTGAACGCCTGTAGCCCCAGCTACTTGGGAGGCTGAGGCAGGAGAATCACTTGAACCCTGGAAGTGGAGGTTGCAGTGAGCCGAGATCATGCCACTGCACCCTAGCCTGGCGACAGAGTGAGACTCCGTCTAAACAAACAAACAAACTAAAAAAGGCTTGGCCTGGCATGGTGGCTCACACCTGTAATCCCAGCACTTTGGGAGGTGAGCAGATCACTTGAGGTCAGGAGTTCTAAACCAGCCTGGCCAACATAGTGAAACCCTGTCTCTACTAAAAATACAAAAACTAGCCAGGTATGGTAGCACGCACCTGTAATCCAAGTTACTCAGGAGGCTGAGGCAGGAGAATCGCTTGAAGCAGGGAGGCTGAGGTTTCAGTGAGCTGAGAGCATGCCATTGCACTCTAGCCTGGGTGACAACAGCATAACTCTGTCTCAAAAAGAAAAACAACAACAACAACAAAAATAGGCTCATGTATACATTCTCAACCTCATCATCTTTTCTTTTCTTTTTTTTTTTTTTTTTTTGCTCTTCCCTATTTTGGAAAATTTTCTGACTCTTCTAATATAATTACCCTTGCTAATATTTTAATGAAAACAATACGAGTAATAGATATATGTGCAGGGTAAATATCTCCTGACCCTATTATGAGACTCTCATCCATTACCCGAAAGATAATCACTGTTTGTACTTTCTTGTAAGCTGTCGTTATACTACATTTTTGCACATTCACTAAAAAGGACATGGATGTATTTTTCTCAATGCAAAAATGATCATATTAAAATTAAGAACCTTGTACTGTTTCAGTTAATATATCTTATCTCATATGAGCTCTCTAGGTCAGCACTGGAGTTACATTTCATTCCCCCTAAACGCAGAATGCTTTTCAAGTAGACCCAAAATAATGTATTTGACTCTTGGTTGTTGTCAGGTTTTGTTTTAAATCGTTAAAAATTGTTAACAATTCATGCTGCAGTGAATGTACTAAGGCTTACATCGCTGGTGTTATTTTTGAGTGTATCTTTCAAATTGTTTCTGGCAGTGAAATGTAATAAGAACAACTTTTTAAAAGTCATTGAGTTAGAATCTCTGGGGACTTACAATGCATATTTTTAAGCAAATACTATCCTCATGAGAATGCCCATTTTTAGTAATTGGAGAATTTACTAATGGGATTGTGCTAGGCACGTGCCCAACTGGAGATGGAATATAGCATAAAGCCTAAATAGAATTACAGTTGTTTAAGTTGACATGTACGTTAGAGTGAATGATATCTTCGAAAAATAATTTGAAAAATAAATAATGCCTCATTTCAATGTAATCTAAAATGCTGCATAATTGAAAATAAAATAATGAAGTTCCCTTAGGTTCTTAAAAATGTACATTTTTCTGAAACTTGGTGGTTTATTTATATATTACCCATTCTGTAACACAGCATCAACATATAATAAAATAAGGCCAGTATACACAAAAATTTTGATTTCAATAAATCTTATTTACATGTAGACGTTTAGACAATTTACTTTCATATGCATCTACAGAGAGACCAGGATTTACACGAAACTTCTTTAAAAAAAAAAAAATCAGGTAGTAAAAAAATAAAACTCATCTCTGCTGATTTGTTTCTTAAGTAATATAATTTATTTGCAGATAGTGTTATCATTAAAAGGAAGAGTGAAAAAGTGATTAATCATGTAAAATTAAACTTTTCATTTTTCTCTGCTAAGTTAAAAAGCTTAATGTGAAAAAAAGTCTTTTAAACATTCTGATAGTATGGTTAAAATCTGCAAGTGATTCTAAATAAATTTCTCTCTTGTTGCTATTAATCGTTCTCTGATTCATAAAGTGTCTCTTCTGGCTATAGGCCCCAAGCAAGTTCCAAATCCAGCAATGCAGTCAAATCCTAAATCTCCTAAATGATTACCTTTGACTCCATGTTTCACATCCAGGTCACGCTGACGCAAGCGGTGGGTTTTCATGGTCTTGGGCAGCTCCACCCCTGTGGCTTTGCAGGGTACAGCCCCACTCCTGGTTGCTTTTATAGGCTGGCATTGAAACTTCGTCAACTGGAAGTTAAAGAGGTTGCATTTATCCGCTCTCTACTAGACACTGGCACAATTTAGCAATGACATCAGAGTGTCCTCATTTACTATTTGTATGGCTCTGTTGATAAATACTTCTCTCTGTGCTGGAGATGTGTACATGGCCAGCTATCTCTTCCTTGTAAAATTTAATTCTGCATAAAAACGAAACAGAAGGAATAACAACACTGGTTACCAAAGCAATTTATATCACTTTCTGTATATGATTAAAAACATAAACCCATTTCTTGAGCTGCAGCAGTCTACAGTTTTGCTTCTTAATTGTTGAATACTTTAAGTTATAAAAGCTTTAAAAACTGATGAACATAAAACAGGAAACAATAAACCTCAAGGAAAATCATTAGCAATAATTTTAATATCAATGCAGTTAGTAAAAGTTACCTGCACTATGTCAATTAAGGAGTTTCAAATCCTGATACCAACACGATGGCCTCCATGACTACCCTCATATACACATAGTTAAGAATCTGGCCGGGCACGGTGGCTCCTGCCTGTAATCCCGGCACTTTGGGAGGCTGAGGCAGGCGGATCACGAGGTCAGGAGATCGAGACCATCCTGGCGAACACGGTGAAACCCTGTCTCTACTAAAAATACAAAAAATTAGCCAGACGTGGTGGCGGGCGCCTGTAGTCCCAGCTACTCGGGAGGCTGAGGCAGGAGAATGGCATGAACCCGGGAGGAGGAGCTTGCAGTGAGCCGAGGTTGTGCCACTGCACTCCAGCCTGGGTGACTGAGTGAGACTCTGTCTCAAAAAAAAAAAAAAAAAAAAAGAAAGAAAGAAAAACGAATCTGGTGTCCTATGTAAGAAAGTGCTAATCTAACCAGACACTCATTTGACAGAAGACATGGGGTCTATAGATGTCCACTGACTTGTCATATTAAGGGGAACGAAGAAAACCAAGGCTAAGAAGATCAAATGAGTCCAAAACCGATTTGACGCACTGATTTTATTGCATTTGGGTATATACCCAGTAGTAGGATTGCTGGATCATATGGTAGTTCTACAACAACATTATCAAGATTTGATGGGTGTAAAGTCATAATTTATTAGGACTCTTTACACATTCGGTAAATAAATATCTTTTTGATTTAAAGAAACATGTGAGATTTATTTATTTTAATATTGGGGCCATAATTGTCATCCTATGGTAAATAACGAGGAACATTTTTAGTTTTAGTATCTGGTAATATTTTAGTGTCCGGTAATATAATTAGTATCTGGTAACATTTTAGTATCTGCTAATATATTTAGTATCTGGTAACATTTTAGTATCTGGCAATACATTTTATTTCACTGAATGAGCAATGATTGTTTAAATTTCCCCAAATATCAAAACATATATTTTCTTGGAACCAGGGTAAAAACCAAAACTGCTTATGTATATTCTCTTTGTCCATTTATGTCTTTTAGTCCTGTACATTCCCATTAATATTTTACTGATTTGTTGGAGAGAACAGACCGTGGTCCTGAAGAATGTCTCAGTCTCACCCTTTTTATCTGGTTTCTCCCTTATGTTGTTATTGGACATTTTAATCCTATCTCCTGAATATTCTTTAAACAGGATAATTTTAAAGCTTGTCTAGGTTCAAGCTAAATGTGTCTGACTAAAATACATTGCATGTGATGTTATGTATCACAAATTTTAGCATTTCAGGAGTAGATCTTCCAGATAAAATTCAGGACTTTCTAATATTGTGTAGAACATAATTATACTAAAATTATGTTGTTTAGCTGAAATTCAAATTTAGTTGAGTGCTCCATGTTTCTACTTGCTAAATCTGACTACCTTATTCAGAAGACATATAAAAGCTTCTCAATTTAACTACTAATTTGATGGCAGACTTATCCCTGTATTGCATAGTTATGCTTTTCCCCCTTGTAGCCATGTGTGAGGTTATTTTGATACCATATGAAATTCCACTTCCCATCAGCCGTTTAACTTACTGAGCAAATGATTGTTCATATCTTTGTCTAGTCAATATATCATTAGACTTCACGAAATATTTCTTTTCTAACTCTACCTTTGCTTTTATGCTAACATTCTTCTGAAAAGGAGAACTTTCTTTTGTCAATTGGGGCTGTTAAGTAATGTGTTCAAACTGAAGTTCCTAATAGAAAGGCCGGATAAATATCTCAACAGCAATAACAACTATTTATTACATGCCTACAAAGCACTGAATAAATCAAAGATCATTGCCTATGTGAATTTTACATTGTAATAGACACAATTAACAACAATTAGCAGAATAAATCAGTAAATTACGTTATAAGGCTATAGATGCTATGGAATAAAGAAAACAATGATGGGATATGGGAGTCAGGAATACAGGAAACGGGAAGAGACAGGTTGCAGTAAATAGGTTGGTCAGTATAGGTCTCATGACAGAGATGGGATTAGAGCAAAGATTATAAGGAAGTGAAGAGATCAGTCAAGTCAATTTCTGCAGAGGAGCAAGTAGAGGAATTAACCAGAGTCAATGCCACTGGCAAGGGTGAACCTAGGTGCTTTGTGAACAGCAGAGGGTCCATTGTGGTTGGAGCAGGTGAACAAGGGAGTGAGATGAGGTCTGAAATAGAGATTGAGGGGAGATATAGTGCAGATGAGCTAGAGAGAGATAGATAGAGATAGAGATGAGATAAGATGAGAGAGAGAGAGAGGTAGAGATAGAGATAGAAATAGAGGTAGATAGAGATAGATGGAGATTAGAGATAGAGATAGCCAGAGAGAGAGAGAGAGAGAGAGAGAGAGAGAGATGATAGAGATAGAAGCTGAGTCATTGAAATTCTGCATAGACTTGTGAAAGGAAAATAGATTTGCCTGTCCCCCAAATCACTAAGCTAAAGGGCAAAGTCAAGCTGGGAACTGCTTATGGCAAACCTACCTCCCATTCTATTCAAAGTCACCCCTCTGCTCACTGAGATAAATGCGTATCTGATGGCCTTCTTTGGAGAGGCTAATCAGAAACTAAAAAGAATGCAACCATTTGTCTCTTATCCGCCTATGACCTGGAAGCCCCCTCTCCAATTCAAGTTGTCCTGCCTTTTCTGAAGGAATCAATGTTCATCTCGAACATGTTGATTGATGTCTCACGTCTCCCTAAAATGTATGAAACCAAACTGTGCCCTGACAACCTTGG
The DNA here is from genome assembly GCF_003255815.1 of Theropithecus gelada. Taxonomy (NCBI): domain Eukaryota; kingdom Metazoa; phylum Chordata; class Mammalia; order Primates; family Cercopithecidae; genus Theropithecus; species Theropithecus gelada. The sequence goes on from NC_037673.1 coordinate 18,312,922, forward strand.
GCACACGTCTTCACAGTCCTTGAGTCCTTGAGCAGTGTCACAGGCATGCATCTTCAACCCTGGCAAAATAAACTGAGACCTGTCTCACATGTTCAGGGTTCAGAGACCATTGTAAGGAATGGAGATTTTATCTTGAGTTAAATGGGGAGTCATCGGATGCTTTGTAACACTGATTGCCCTGGCTTAGGTAATAGCTCTCTGGTTGCTGTGTTGCAAATAGCCTTTAAATAGGCCAGGTGTGGGAGTCCATGGAGACCAGTTAGATGGCTGCAGAGGGATTGCAGACATGACTGTGGCTGTACATGGATGTGGTGATTTCTAGCCTGATTTGGATTTTGGATGTAGTTTGACTGTAGACTCCACAGGAATTCCAGGAAAATTGGAGGTGCAGTGAAAAGAAAGAAATAATCCAAGGATTTACTGAAGATTTAGCCCTTAGTTAATATATTTAGAGTCTTGGTTTATAGATGCCATATATAAAAATTGAATTTTGTTCTACTCCTTTAGTTTCTTCATTTCTTTCTTTTGTTCTTTCTTTTTTGAATATCATTACAGATTTATGGGTTTTCATTGATTCAACTTGTTTCTATGTAAAAATCATTATTTTTAAAAACATCAAATTTGTACAACTGTAGGCAGAAGGGAGTCTACTCCAACTAGCTCATTTCTATGCCCTGTTGACCAACCCACAATTTTTTAAATGTAGAGGATGGTCACCTTTTGAATAACCAAAATGAGTGCTCAACTTCTTAGCTATTTCTTGGATGATTTCACAAATTCCACTGTTAAGGGTTTAAAGCTTCAAACTTTTAGTTTGAGTAATACCAAGCAGAAAATGTCCCTGGAAAGTAAGGGGTATTGAGGCTATTATCTTTAGACACTAATGTGAATAAAGCAATGAAAGATATTTATCTTAATACTGAAGAAAAGAGAAGAACCAAAAGAAAGATACCATAATGAGTGGGGTGGGAATATGTGTGTGGATTAAAAGAGAAAGTTTATTTTAAAAAACTTGAATAGGTATCAAGGATGAAGAACCAGGATCTCAGTCAAAACACAGATGTCTACATTACAACGTGGCCTAAAGACTGTCTAGCAGAAACAACAGGCTGTGAGTTCTGTTTCTTTAAATTTCTCCTTGCCCTCTAGAGCTTCTTCCTCTGAATACTTTTTTCATATGTTTTAAAGGTGTTCTTGCTGGAAAGCACCATTGCCTATACAAGAAAAATTTCCTGACTGCAACTGGAATGGCACACTGTTGACTGAATGGAGTCAGGAAATGGGGCCTGGGAGGAATCCTGAGTGACTTCAGACTCTTTAATAACCTGCTAACATTTCCAGATGTCTTGATGGCCACTCCAGGGGAGGGGAGGGCATTTAGAGAAGCTGGACATTTTATCTGGCTCTTGCAATGAAGGATTTTACTGAAATGCATATGATTCTTAGAGGTTTAGACTAGAAGTGCCTCCAGTGTAAATATTATAACTTTAAAAGCCTGCCCCTTCATGTGAATTCAGTCTATTACTGTTTTTGTTTTGTTTTTGTTTTTTGTATCTCTAGAGATTACAGGGATAAGCAAAATTCTTAAAACAAAAGTAATACCCCAACCACACAGGGTTTCAAGATGCCTAAGGGAGGCTGAGGCAGGAGAATGGCGGGAACCCGGGAGGCGGAGCTTGCAGTGAGCCCAGATCCCGCCACTGCACTCCAGCTTGGGCGACAGAGCGGGACTCCGTCTCAAAAAAAAAAAAAAAAAAAAAAAAAAAAAAAAAAAAAAAAAAAAAAAAGATGCCTAAACTGATTGTATATACTTCCCAATGTGACTTGGAAAAGCCCCGCACATTTTAAGAGAATATTCCTAGATATGCACAATAATCCGTTTAAGTTATTTAGGGGTTGTCTCTCTTAGTAACAACTACCTAGCACAGTCACCGCCTTAAGAATAATTTCTAGTATCTCTGGACTTCAGATCTCTATTCAGTTATTGATTTGGTAAGTGCAAGGAGATGAGCATCAGGATACTGAGAAGGCATAAGTTCCGATGAAAGGGTATACAATTACTGATGAGCCGAAGACAGAAATTGATAAATTCTGGATACAGTAATAACAACCGTCACTCAATTAGTTAATTAATTTGTTCATTCATTTATTCGTTGCTCCAGCAATAATTTCTCTGTTCCTACTATGTACCTGCCACTGTTCCCAGATCAGAGAGAGAGAGAGAGCAGTGACCAAAACAGGAAGGTGAGACACATGTGACTCGAAGCCAGTGTGCCTCTTCGTAGAGCACACTAAAATACTAATCTTGTAAAGATGCATATATGAAAAGTCAAGTTCAAAGTTTTTTATATTATTCACTAGTCCAAACCTTTTTTTATGTATAAACCAACAACAGTCTTTAACCTACGTTAAAATTTCAGCAGTACCGGGCTTCAACTGAATTCTGAAAACTCATTTTCCTTTCCTTACGTCCATCCTTGCTAATCAAATCGATATACACAGACCACACAGGAGTCTGTTATAGAACGCTCAGTACATATAAATATACAGGATGAATGAGATTATTTAATTATGAATTCAACAAATTTTGTTGTTTACTCACTATGCAATAGGCTAGAGATACAGAGCTTAAAACACCACCACCACTTTGGGAGGCTGAGGCAGGTGGATTACCTGAGGTCAAGAGTTCGGGACCAGCCTGGCCAACATAGTGAAACCCCCGTCTCTACTAAAAATATAAAAATTAGCAGGGCATGGTGGCACGTGGCTGTAATCCCGGCTACTCGAGAGGCGGAGGCAAGAGAATCCCTTGAACCCGGAGGGCTGAGGTTGCAGTGAGCCGAGATCACGCCACTGCACTCCAGCCTGGGCGAGACAGCAAAACTCCGTCTCAAAAACAACAACAACAACAACAAAGTCTTTGGTCTTATGTTGCTTACAAGTTGGAGGGGCAGACAGACAACATGCTAATGAGTAAGTGTATACCTGATGAAAAGTGCTATGAGGGGAAAGAAAGGAGGGCATGGGTACTGGAATTGCTTGAGGGAAGGAGATTGTTAATTTATACAGTGTGATCAGAGGCGAGGTGCTCTCTGGTGGCTGACATTAGAGCAGAAATTTGAATACCATAGGAGTATGAGCTATGCTTAGATCTAGGCATAGAATATTCCGGGCTCAAGAAAACAGTAGGTACATAGGCCTTGAGGTAGAAGCTGACTGACAAATTTGATAAGTAGCAGAGAAATAGCAGAATGAGCAAGAAAATGAAGTCATGAGCTGTCTATAATTTTACATATAACATAAATATGGTATGAAGCAGAAGGCAGAATTTTCACAAAGATTTGAAGTAAAAGTGAGCATATAAAATATTGGCCACTTTTGGAGGTCCACAGTTTATTGTGCCCCAAGACTGATTTTATGGCATTTCTGTGAAAAAGAAGCACAAATAACAGGTCAATGTTTTGCCTTTCAAATCATAATTAGAAATTTTGCTAATAGTTTTCACTGCAAGCTTCTGCTTTTGATGAGTTTTAAGCCAGCTTATAGTTTGGGGATAAAATAACTCAGTACTTTTATTACCACAAATCAAAATGTCCACTTACACTTTAGATTCTGCATTTATGATACATATAAATGGCTGGGCATGATGGCTTATACCTCCAATCCCAGAACTTTGGGAGGCCAAGGTGGCAAGATCATTTGAGGCTAGGAGTTAGAGATCAGCCTGGGCAGTATAGCAAGACTCCATCTCTACAAATAAAAAAGATAAGCAAATTGGCCATGCAGAGTTGCACATGCCTGAAATCCTAGCTACTTGGGAGGCAGAATCAGGAGGGCCACTTGAGCTCAGAAGTTTGAGGCTGCAGTGAACTATGATCATGCCCCTATTCTCCAGCCTGTATGAGAGTACGATTTCATCTCTTAAAAAAAACAACATTTAATATATATATACACACATACACACACACACACACATATATATACACACCAAATATGTGTTAGTTTTATATCTCATGACAATTTATTAATGTTTTTTGTTTGGATCATGCCTCCATCCTACCTTCAACCTTGGCACGTATTAAATGCTCAAGAACAAGGTAACATATTTTACTGTGTCAGGCAAATACATTTAATATGGATTGAATATAATTGTAGAATTTCAATGTTGTGCTTTGTCAACATGATAAAATTTGTGATAGATTATGTAAATTGTGTAGCAGTTTACAAAATTCTGAAGGCAAGCCATCAACAGACATTTGAGCTGCTTCAGCCATTAATTTTCTGGAGTCCTTCAAGAGTTAAAATAGCTTTCTCAGTGCCAATTTTAAAGAGAAATTCTAAAATTATGATTCCCCATGACTCCCTTCCCTTGCGTACCAGTCTTTCTTTTTGCAGTAAATTGAACGTAGGGGTTTATACCTGAAATCTGGGAATATTTGTCTCGATTTTCCTCACTCTATATAGCTTATCAAGTAGCAAGTTCTTATATTCTACTAAGTACATTCTTCTTAAAAAATACTCTCAGAAACATTCATTTATGGTAGCATCACTGAAATGTCATCTGTTCCCTAAGCCACTGCAATAAGCCACCAGTACATTCTAAATAACTGGCATTTAACTTCTTGACAAGACTCCCAAAATATGCTGCGTTCTTCACTCAGGTTTACTCATTAATTCACTCTGCCTAAAAGTTGTCCTTAAAAGCATAAATTTTTGTTAAGCTACTACCCTGCTTGAACTACTTTATAAAATTCTTTAACATTTAGGAAAAGGTTCAGAAAACTTATTGTATCCTAAAAGCCCCTGCATGTGCTAATTTCTCTCAGTCTTCCACTGGCCTCTTAAATCCCTCTCACGTTGTTTTTCTCCAGTGCAGCCATCCTTCCTCAAGCCTTTCAGTGGAACAACTAAAAGGGGAGTCTTTTTTCTCTGCCTTACTCCCTCCCATCCCTTCATCTCAAGTTTTTGTTTGTTTGTTTGTTTGTTTGATTTTGAGATGGAGTCTCACTCTGTTGCCCAGGCTGGAGTGCAGTGGCTCGATCTTGGCTCACTGCAAGCTCTGCCTCCCGGGTTCAGGCCATTCCCCTGCCTCAGCCTCCCAAGTAGGGGGGACTCAGGCGCCTGCCACCACACCTGGATAATTTTTTCAATTTTTAGTAGAGACGGGGTTTCACCGGGTTAGCCAGGATGGTCTCGATCTCCTGACCTCGTGATCCGCCTGCCTCGGCCTCCCAAAGTGCTGGGATTACAGGCGTGAGCCACAGCACCTAGCCTCTTCATCTCAAGTTTTAATCTGAATTCCTCTTCTTCAGTAAAATTTTTCCTAACTCCTTTTTCTTCTCTTCCCAGACCAGACTCATATTCTCCTCCATAACATTGTGTGGTTTCTTGCAACACTCACCTTTTCAGTGACTTCCCCACTCTTGTCTTCCTTGACTATTGTTGAAGAAAAAGAGAGCCATGACCCCCTTTTTTTTTTTTTTTTTTTTGAACAGATTCTCTCTTTTTCACCCAGGCTGGAGTGCAGTGGCAAGATCTCGGCTCACTGCAACCTCCACCTCCCGGGTTCAAGTGATTCTCCCACCTCAGCCTCCCGAGTAGTTGGGATTACAGGCATGTGCCACCACGCCTGGCTAATTGTTTGTATTTTAGTAGAAATGGGTTTTCACCATATTGGTCAGACTGGTCTGGAACTCCTGACCTCAGGTGGTCCGTCCATCTTGGCAGACTTTATTCAGGACCATCATAATAGATGTAAAGACCACTGCAATTGGGATCGAAAATTACTAAAAGGAAACATCAGAGCTTTAGAGAGATTATGGCTAATCCAACATAACAGGGTCGTTTCTGAAGGGAGGCCAGGGCAGGCAGACATCACCCAGGGGATGGTGGAAGCTGAGGACCTGATCAAATGTTGAGAATGATCAGATATTGAGGGTAGGGGATTACAGTAACACAGACACTGACTTAGCAGGATCCTTGCTAAAACTGGACAGTGATGAGACAAACACAGAAGCCCAAACATCAACGTGTACTTGACAGTCAAGTTCAAAAGAGCCTGATTGGTACTTGGGCAAGAAGGGAAACATCATATGGTCTTTGGGAGCAGAATAAATTGTCTTATATTTGTTTATGTTGCATCACAATGATATGCTAATTGCCAAGCACATAGTAGTCTCTCAATGAAATTTCGTCAGTGAATGAGAAAATTATTGATTAATAATTCAGACTGTGGAGGATGTCAATACAAAACACATATATTCAAATATGTAAATATTTGAATGATGTTGTTATTCATTCGTTAAGTTAATACAAATATGTTAAATGCCCAGTATATGCTAGAGGCACTAGAGATAAAAGTGTGAGAACAATATGAGACCGGGTTTGGCTTCTTGGATCTGTGGCCCAAACATGAGCATTAGGGCTGAGTACTTCCACTCCTTCCATCTGCTCTTCTCTATGTTGGCTTCCTTCCCAGGCAGCCCTTCTGCTCCCATTGACCCTCTGGCTGCTCAAGTGTAACTGTCATGGTTCTGAGTCCTAGACACTCTCCTATCATTTCCGGAAATCATTCTAATTGGACCAAATTGGGTCATGTTCCCACCCCTGCAATAATCTTTGCAGAGACTGCAGGGATGCAAGCATGCTGACTGCTCAGTTCAGGGACACGTGCTTTCCCTGGAGTAGAGTGCGGCTCCACTTAAACCACACAGAGTGAAGATAAGTAGAAAAGAGATTTCTGCCAGAATTCTGGAACAATGTTGTCCAAAGAGGTGGGAATGAATAAATGCAAAAAGCAGCAAACTGTCTGCTAAAATTTAACCAAGCAAAGAATGGCAGGGGAAGTTTCATGCAGAGGAAACAACAATCTGATTGTAACCTGAGCAAACATACAAAGTACGAAAGAACGAATGAAGGCATGAAGACTAGTAAAAATAAGAAATTGATGCAGATACACAGCACAGTACAGATACAAGGTAACAGGGATAGTTAACTAGGAGTCAACTTGTGGGAAGATTCGTTGTCCGTGTGAGGGAGTTTGAGGAAGTAATTGTATTTTCAGGAGTTTGTGTGACGTGTTCATCATATGTTGGTGGTTTTTTAAATTAGTATATTTCATAAATCAGATTATGTGATTATATTTTTAAAATGTGTTAACTTTTAGAAATAAGTTTCATCTTTAGAAAACAACAGACCAAACAGTATTGTTTCTATTAATAGTAGTTTGAAATTACCATGCAATCAATTTTAAATATAGTTATCAATGCAATGTCCTTGCTATATAATTGGGGATAATGGAATGTGATTACATGTTTATAATGTTGAAACTATTCATTTTCTTGCAGATTTCTAAGAAAAATATGTTAAAATGTATTCTTAGATGAAGACAAATAATATATGTTTTGCCAGATTATTGATCCTGTAGAAAAAAATTATACTGATACATCATGCCACTTCTAGAAACCGGTTTGGACCATGTTAAGCATAAGCCATTCAGAAGGAAGTGAGCAATAACTTACATAAGATGAGCTGAAAAAATGCTGAGAATTAAAGGAAAAAATTCATAATACAATGAAGTTGCTTGGTTTGTTTTCATGAGGAAATTTCAATGTAACAACAATAAATGCTTCAGTTGATTTATTTAACACATTGCAGGTGGAAACTTGCAACTTTATTTATTTAATCATTCAAATGAAGATCCTATACAGTAGTTACAATGTTCTCTTTAATGCAAGGTTTTTATTTCAGGGTAATCATTTGAGTCTTAATGTAGATAATAATATAATTTTCTAATTAAAATAATATTAACTTGTTTGGTTAAATTGTTTATCCTCCTAAATAATATCCTATAATAATATAGTTTATAATCTGTGTGAAAATTTGCAAGTGACCCAATGGGTAGTTGGAACTTGTAAACAACAGATGTCTCACAGCATTCACCAACATCATTAGCAGAAATTACATGAATTAAAAGAAGAATCCCACCTTGTGGCTTACATTTTGTTGTAAATAAAGACTTTTATCTAATAATTCAAAATTAGGATGCTGATTTATCATATTAACTGTATAATCATACTTCACATAAATTATTTAATAAATATTTGTGACATAATATGAGTTTTGATGGTACATAAATAATTATGCTGACTGTATATGGCTTGAGATTCACAAATGCTCGTAAGTGGTTCATATGTAAAAGTCCTTGCTCATCAATTCTGTAATGTGTGTAATTGTAGGATTTATTTGGCTTATATCCTGAGGTATTCATTAATGCTTTTCATCTAATATTTCTGGTTGCCTGTTTTCTGGGCAAATGTTGCTGTGCTCTTTTCTGTTGGACTTTGGTGGGGCCATGAGACTAATTCAGGCCAATCTGTTGTGAGCTGACCAGAGTGTTTAATCACCCAGTGGTGAGAGCCCCTGCAGAGTCCCCTTGTTTCCCTGGCAACTGGTAGTGTTCAAGATTGCGCTGCTCTTTCAGGTTGAGTGCCTGAGTAACAAGAAGCAAAGTTTCCCCCCACCGCATCCTGTTAACTTATGATGGAGATATTGTGTGAAATTAGAATTGGAAGAAGAGTGAGGCCAGGAATACAAACCTAAGACATGCCATTGGCTTAGGGGTCAAATGTCAAACCCTGTGGGAAAGTTCTCAGAGGCTCGGGAGAAAGCAATTCACACTAGCTTGTAAGTAGAATAAAACATAATAGGGAAGTCCATGTAATTGAGGGATTTTAATGACTTGAAAAGGAAACAGTTTCTCAACTCTAACTAGCAAAAGAAAGACTTAAAATCATAAAACAGAAGATTTAAAACCAGCAAACTGAAGATTTAAAATAAATGTTGTGAGTAACAAAGGCCAATTAAAGTTTAGTCTTGTTGCAAGGAGGGCATATACTCTCCAATCATGTGTGGCTGAGGACAGTGATAATAAAGGAGAAGTCGTAACACCAAAAAGAACCACAGAATTTGGAAAGATTCGAGTACAGAGGCACTGCACCAGATGGGGTCAAGTATGTTTTTAAACATCTGAATTTCTTAAATGTTAGAAAAGCAATATAATGCATATAATTTACATTGCAGAAAACCAGAATGAGAAAGACTGGCACATGACACTGCCATCAAGCACATACATAATTCTGCACTGAGGTCCACACATATCTAGATCAGGCTTTCCTGCTAAAGAAATTTAGTTTTCAAATTTCTGAGGGTTTCAGGATTATCGATAAGAGATGATGTAGTGTTCTCCCAAGCAAAGGTGTGGCTGAGGCACAGAAGTAGGAAGAGCTTGTGGTAAGGATAGAAAGCACATTTCAGGAATCACAAGCAGATCCAGGGACAAACCAAAGACTCAGTTTCTTCTCACATAGTACATGCATGAACCCCGGACCCGCAAGACGGTTGTTTGAGGTGAAGATCGTAATTCCATGGTTCTCTGAGGAGGCTTGGCTCCCACATGAGAAAAAGGTGCATCACTTTTCTGTGACCTAAATTATCCTCTTAAGAAGTGCCATCGTGTCTTTTCAGCTGTGGTGATACTCTGGGCTGAGTCGTTCACAGTATCTGAGGGCAGGAGTGAGGTGATGAAAAATGAGGAAAGTTGGGAGTAGAGATTTACCCTGGAGCCCTAAATGAGATGGGTATTGACACTGGCAAGATTGGAACATCACTGCCCCCAGGAGCAGAACTTCTAACACACAAGGAAATTCTGCTTCTCAATGGAATAACAAGACTTTAAACTGAATCCCCAGGGTGCATTGAGCCAGGATTAGGTAGAATACCAATTTACCTGGGAAAAATTCCTTAACTGAAAAAAGAAAAACCAAGGCAATAGAGAAATAGGAAGATTCAAGTTCAGGAGAAATTCTTGGGCAGACAGATGACAGAGCAGACAAATAACAACTTAGAACAATCAACCAACGAGCCCACTAAATCAAAAGCAAAATGAAGGAAATTTATTGAGAACAGAGTGTACACTCTGCAACTAAATCGGTTTCTCATGTTATAATAAATCAGTAAATATGCTGAAAACATGATCACTGAATAATAAATATTGAAATGCCATACTGTTAATGACAAATATGTCAAATCGTCAAAAATAAAAGAAATAGAAAATGGAATTAATGAAGGGTAAATGGAGTTTTGTGAAGTAAAAAGAGAACAGATGGTATAGTGGCAATAATCAAATAGCCCATGGACTTCTCAAACTAGTAAATAAAAGTGGAACACACTTGGACATATCTTGAAAATGCCTTGGTATTATTTTTGGTCAAGATGAGGCCAGCAGTTATCAAACATTTTGGTTTTGGTAAACTGGTGGTTAAGGTTTCAAGAACTCTTAAGGCTCTAATGATCCAAAAGAGCTTTTATTTGTGTGCTTTATATCTATATGTACTGTATTATAAATTGAAGTGGATAATTTAAAATATAAGTTTATTAAAATAATATATTTGGTACACATTGACATTAAAATTATATTTTAACCAAAAAATGAAAAAAATCTATATTTCCTCTTTCAAGTTAGGAAGAAAAGTGATATAATTTTATAATTTTGCAAAACTCATTAATGGCTGACATATCAGAAAATGATGCTGGATTTCATGTGTGCACCTGCATTTAATCTGTTATGAACCATTGTTTTGGATGAAGCATTTAAAATAATCTGACTTCATACACATACATATTTTTAAAAGGAGAGTGTTTTAAATTTCATTCAAATAACTGTTGATTTTCTTCTTTTTTTTTTTTGCTACTGTTCCAAAATTAAATAAGTGATAGTTTCTTGTAGGTTAGTTGCTATGTAGAGTCTAAACTTTATCAATAAACTTTTTGTACTTTTATATTGAAATCCATTGGTTTATCTTGCATTTTGAATAGATTATTTATTCACATATGGATACGTAATATGATTCATTGATCATTTGGAAAACATTGCTTAACTGTGGATCTTCCAAATAATTACACATTTCATTATACAATATCAAAATGCAGACACACATGCATGCAGATACACACGCATGCACACACACACATACACACAAACTTTCATTCATTTCTGAAGAATCTTTGGGTACTGGGATGCTGTCAGCTCTCACTGAGGACATAAGTTTTCCAAAATTTGAATTTTCCATGAAAGTTCAGATTTTTATCATCCTCAGCAAGTACCGTCAGTTGTTTTCGTTTGGCCAAATATTCAAGTCTGAATAACAATCATTTGTCTTTCAGTCATTCTTTTAAGTAAAATTGTGCTTCATGAAACAAGCAGCTAGTTCAGCTTACAGCTGAATCGTTCAAAGGGATTTATTGGAGACAACAATTACATCATGTATGTACAAAGTAGATAAGTCTTATGCATAGTTCTGATGTCTCCACACTGAATATAAAGACAGACATATACACAAGTGTCAAAGGTTTATAACATTCATAATTATTACTGTTTCCTCGAGAACATTCTTTTTTTTTAAAAAAAAAATTTATTTATATATTTTTTTAAATTTATTAATTATTATTATACTTTAAGTTGTAGGGTACATGTGCATAACGTGCAGGTTTGTTACATATGTATACTTGTGCCATGTTGGTCTGCTGCACCCATCAACTCGTCATTTACATCAGGTATAACTCCCAATGCAATCCCTCCCCCTCCCCCCTCCCCATGATAGGCCCCAGTGTGTGATGTTCCCCTTCCTGAGTCCAAGTGATCTCATTGTTCAGTTCCCACCTATGACTGAGAACATGCGGTGTTTGGTTTTCTGTTCTTGTGATAGTTTGCTAAGAA